>NC_041391.1:228426663-228470127 GCF_002162155.2 Triticum dicoccoides
AATCCTCCTCTGAGGAGCTATCTGTAACTAGCAAGACTGCTCAGAAGACCTTGTTTTCACTCCAGATTTTCCCATGACCGACTCAAATGGCTGATGCACAGGAAGAGTATATGAATGTATAAACATTGTTGACAAATGGAATACATTATGGAAAAAAATATGGCACAATACAATTCACATATACGATGACAGGCTAAACAGGATGGCGTTGCATGATTCACGTATATGATGCCTGGCTAAAGAAGATGGCATTTCATAATTCCCATATACTCCCTCCGTTCCTAAATATTTGTATTTTTAGAGATTTCAAATGGACTACCACATACGAATGTATATAGACATATTTTAGAGTGTAGATTCACTCATTTTGTTCCGTATGTAGTCACTTGTTGAAATCTCTAAAAAGACAAATATTTAGGAATGGTGGGAGTATGATATAGAAACCAAACAGGTGGCATTCACACAAAGCAAATCTAAACTAAGCTGATGACATATAAGATGTATAATGTAAGCAATGCAAGGCGCCATATGCATGATATGACCAACATCAACATGCCAGGTTAGAGCAAACACCTCAGGTGGTAAACAGGCATGGTCGGCTCCTTCTGAATCTCCATCCGAACAGTTATCTTCCTCTGGAATACAATCTGGAAATGTAGGAGAGGGGAGGCCACTTCGCCCACCATGGAGCGGCATCTGCATGACATTATATTCGCACGCAACGGTCTTCTCTTTTTCTCTACATGTTCAGTATGATTGTGTACAATCTCTAACATGCATAATAAAAAAATAGTTAGATTTTGTAAGGCCTAAGGGGTGCATGCAAAAATCAAGGCTGATGGTAGCAAACGAGTGGATGGATCCAAAACTAATGATAGCAGGTAGATTATAGCTTCAGTTTAAAAAGATAGACAATGGATCATCTATTGTTTGTTGCCCACCCAACATGAACCACATAGAAGACCCCAGATGAACCAGATAGTAGACAGATACTATTCGTTGCTGGCTCGATATGAGACCCATGGGCAATTCAAAACTCAAGATTGAACGATAAAGTAGCAGGTAATAATAACCGATGTATAACGTAAGCAAACACGAAAGACTGCGACCTCTCTTCCGGAACTGTGTAATCTTCAGGTTCATCTGCTCAGTCGATGATGGTAATGCAGTTGGCGTGGCTGCCAACAACGGGGAACATGATCTGAGGCGGCGAAAGAAAGTCTGCAGGGGGGATCTCTGCTGCAGTGAACGCTTCTGTCGATGGTGCACCTCAGGTGGGGTGGATGACGGCACGGTAGGAGCAGGACATAACATACAGAGTTTTCTTTGATGCCAATCTGAAAATGAAGTAAATCTGTAAGGGCTCCTTAGAATTGGAGGATTCTATAAACGCAGGGACAGCAAAAACACAGGAATAGGATAGGAATGCACGTGCAAAACAGAGCATTTGGAAACATAAGATTTAAGTTAACCTAGGTGTTTGGCTCACATGAATTGGAAGAACAGAGGAATGGAGAAACAAAGTGATGCGATGAGTGTACAACCTCTCTGGCATAGCCTTGTGTACCTCAGCATCATTGGGTTGGACGTGGAGGATGGTGATGATGCTGGTGTGACTGTCGGAGGCGAGGAAGAAGATCCGAGGCCTCTGGAAACGGCGCCGAGGGTACTGCTCCGCTGTGATGGACGGTTCCATCGTTGGAGCAGCTCCGCTAAGGTGTACGGCGACGAGGCTGAAGCATGATAAGACAGACAATGTTAATCTGAAGTGGGACCCTAATATCATCTGCAATAGATGATGTAAAATACATCACCAAAAAGTGCTAGATGTAAAATGCATCAGCCGCTCCACGGCCGCTCCGACAGATGCTGTAAGTACTATTCACTCTGAACTTAACTAAAGAAAATGAAACTTCACAGTCGAAACTGAATTTTACTGTCGAAACTAATTGAACTAGTAACAGAGCATTGCAATAGATGTTTAGGGCGTTCGAGTACTAGTAGCAGAGAAGCAGTGATCTAAATCAGCAGACGCTCGAGCAGGGAACGCACTAGCAGAGAGCAAGTCATGTAGTAGCACCACGAGCGAGTGCTAAAGCAGCAACTCCTATAGCTGTCGAAGGTCGTGCAGCAGCAGCAGTAGCGCAAGCGAGAGCAAGAGCAGAGCAGCAGCATGAACGAAAGCAGGAGCAGTGCAGCAGCGCGACCGACAGCAAGAACAGAGCCGCAGCGCGAGCGAGAGCTGGAGCAGCTGCAGCTAGTGCCGTTGTGGAAGTCGCCGCCGAGGAAGCAACGACATGGGGGAGAGACGCCGTGGATGATGTGGCCGGCGACGGCGCCATCGATGGAGGCGCCATGTCTGCTCGGTATCGAGCACCGGCAGCCCCGTGAGATTGGATAAAAGATAAAATGCAGTGGTGAGTGCATAACCTCCTTGGTGGCGCCGAGTTGGCCTCGGCTTCATCGGAGGAATTGGTGAGGGTGCTGCGGTTTTGGTGGGGCAGGTCAAGACGGCGCTGTGGAGGATGGGGCAGCTGATCCAGCGGGACGACGAGATCGACAACGGATCCTCATTCGGTGCGGTGGATGAGGGACGGCAAGCTGTTGCGGTGGACGACGTAGTCGGGGAAGATTCTCTGGCTGGGCGGTGGTCGGGAGGCCGACGGAGGAGCGTGGGGTTTCGCGGGTTTTGGCGGCCTCGATGTACGAATGGGGGGCGAAGGGGGAGGGGGGAGCCAAGCTTAGGGACGCGTTTGTCCGAAATGTAGGGTAAGTTACCAGCGTACCCCCACCGGGTTTGACACCACAATGTGGAGCTTCATTTCCGGCTGAGGGGTAGAAGGGGGATTTCGCGTGTCTGGGCTGCGGGAGTGATTTCGGATGAGGAGGGAGTTCTCGTGTGCATCCAAATTTCGGGATAACAAGGCACGGTGCGGGTTAAAGAAGCGGGAGTTTCAAAGCAGGTGAGACAAAAGATACTTGAGCTTGAAAATTTCGGGATAACAAGGTGCGGATTCCTTGTTCGGTAGAACAAACTTAACGTGTAAAAAAAACAATTCATACAAGACACAAGAGAGTCAGGTCCCCTTTTACTATATTGCTATAGATGCCATTGAAAAAACTACCAGAAAAATGTAAAAAAAATCGGGAGAACAAGATTACCCTGCACAGTGCCAAATCGATTCGCACTTCCCTCAACAACAACAAAAAACAAATCAATTCCCACCAAAGAAAGAGTAATGTCCCTTTTTATATGATTACAGATGCCATGATCTCGAATTTCAATTTTTGAATCCACGTTATGTTGAATTCGAATATATCATTAGGTGACCTTGCGGTTTATAATTGATGTAGTCGTACATTTTGATCTTCAATCATATATGAACATTTTACTCCACCATGTGAACATATATATTGTCGTCTACCATATGGACTAAATTTGAATCAATTTTCCTTATTTGAATACCATTGTTGTCAAGTTATACAATAATTTAATTATTATCTTGATAACAGAAAGACATGCATATAGCAGTAATCATATTTTACTATGAACTAGATGTACCATACGCTCTCCAATTCAAATATTTGTATCCATTTTATGTTGAATTCAAATCATAGTACATTAT
Source organism: Triticum dicoccoides (assembly GCF_002162155.2). Lineage (NCBI taxonomy): Eukaryota > Viridiplantae > Streptophyta > Magnoliopsida > Poales > Poaceae > Triticum > Triticum dicoccoides. The sequence goes on from NC_041391.1 coordinate 228,430,290, forward strand.
TGGTCTAGGTAGCGAGATGTTCGGGATAATCAAAACCCTGTTTTCATACGTATATTTTTGGCTGAATTGGGACACGTTTTGGTATAAGCCTCTTGCAAGACCGGAGATTCTCTCAACAAGCCTCGTGGTTCTGAGAGGGAACGTGTCACCTTTGTGTGCGAAATGATATACACTGCCTCCCACCTGATTTTATTTACAGAGGCAACATAGAACTCTATGAGTGCCCTGTTAAATTTTGGAATTATTTCGGGTTCATTTGGCCTTTTTATACATTAATTGAGTTTCTAGACTTTTAATGTGCATAATCTAAATATGAATTGCATGCACATGCTCTGGTGCACCAAAGTGGGCTGAAAAATTACATGTGTGTCCTTGGTTGAATTTCTAGGTCCCATGGAAGAAATGAGAATGAAATTCAAACATCTAGGCATCATGACTCTGCCGAGAACATCGAGAAACTTAGATTTTAAATTCATGTAAATCCAAAACTCGGCTGGAAATCATGAAACTTGGCATGGTGTCATGTCATGGCACTAACATGTTGTGGTAAAAAATTGGGCCGATTTGGAAGCTCGTGGTTCTAAGAGGGAACGTGCCACCTTTGAGTGTGAAACGATATACGCTGCCCCCCTTGAGTTTCTTAACAAAGGCGACATAGAACTACATTAGTGCCCTGTTAAATTTTGGAATTATTCCGGGTTCGTTTGTCGTTTTTTATACATTAATTGAGTTTCTGGTCATTTAATGTGCATAAGTCAAATTTGAACTACAAGCACATGCTCTCGTGCACCAAAGTTAGTTGAAAAATCACATTTGTGTCCTCGGGTGAATTTCTAGGTACCATGCAAGAAATGAGAATAAAATTAAAACATCTGGGCATCGTGGCTCGGCCGAGAACATTGAGAAACTTGGTTTTAAAAATCTTGTAAATCCAAAACACGTCTGAAAAGCATGAAACTTGGCATGGATGTCATGTCATGGTACTACCATGTTGTGGTAAAAAAATGGCCAAATAGGAACAGATTTTGGTATAAGCTTCTTGCAAACCGAAGCTTCTCTCAAGAAGGCTCGTGGTTCTGAGAGGGAACGTGCCACCTTTGAGTGCGAAACGATATACGTTGTCCCCCTTGAGTTTATTTACAAAGGCAACATAGAACTACATGAGTGCCCTGTTAAATTTTGGAATTATTCCGGCTTCGTTTGGCCTTATTTACACATTAATTGAGTTTTTTGTCATTTAATGTGCATAATTCAAATTTGAACTACAAGCACATGCTCCCGTGCAACAAAGTTGGTTAAAAAATCACATTTGTGTCCTCGGGTGAATTTCTAGGTTCCATGCAAGAAATGGGAATGAAATTCAAAATTCTGGGCGTCGTGGCTGGGTTGGAAACATTGAGAAACTTAGTTTTTTAATTCCTGTAAATCCAAAACACGCATGAAAATAATGAAACTTGGCTTGGTGCCATGACATGGCACCAACATGCTGTGGTAAATTTGCACTCCGATTTGCGAAGGCGCACACATTAACAATCAACAAAGTCATTTTGGAACAAGTGTTGTCACGTTACAATCGGAAACACAAGTATTATTGAAACCGTGGGCGTTCTACTTACTAGTACCATTTACGTGCCGCCACGCGTCCCCATTTTTTATTAGCTAGGAGGCGCTGTGTTGGGTAGCTATTTGAGTACGAGAGGCGTGCGATCAGACCCCTGCGCATGCTTATCGGGAGGAGAGCCCTTTGACCTCCATCTGCCGTCACATCTCTCCCAAAGTCTCCATTAATGGCGCCCGAGCCTCTGTTTAATGGCGTGGCTATGTCTCACTCGACTGAGATTTAAGAGAGAAAAAAGAAAATCTGAAAGCATGGATCTTGATGTAAGATCCGATGGACCTATATAGCATCTACTGCGACTTATAGCAAGACTGATGAATATATAAGGATGATTAAATTTTTTTGATCAAAGAAGGGCTTGCCCCTTTCAATTTTCATTACTGAAAACCACCACAATTCACAAGAAGTTCAGCACAACTCCAGCCTAACACGAAGGACTAAAATTTACCAGATTGAAATCGCAACATCCCAAGAGGCCAACAAAGGCCAAACATCCGCGCTTGAACCCAACATTTCACAACCGACGACACAATCCACATCCTAAACTGATTATTACATCAAAAGAAACCAGGAAACTGAAGGAAGCCCAGCAACAACTAGAAGAACAGCAACGCCAGGGTCGCCACAGCAAGAGTTTTCTTCATTCCAGCCTCACAACATTGATCTTCCATAGAAAGATAAGGACAATTAATTATCTTACATAATTAGAAAGATAATTAAAAAAGCCACATGCGGCTACGCCCGAAATACACAAGGGCAAAAGAAGAAGGAAGACGAGGATCTGGCTCGCTGATCTCTACTTTCTTGATTCGTTGCTGCAGGTCGCGTGAACTAGTCTCCGTGGCGAGCGGTGATGAGCTCTTTCCTGTCCTCAAGACACTGCTTGAGAACATCCACAGATTCCTCCACCAGCCTTTGGCGCTCGTTGCAGAGCATGTCATTCTCGTCCATAAGTTTCTTGACGATGACGTCGGTCCTCTTCAACAAGGCACTGGTCTCCTCCTGCTGGTCTGCACTTCGGACGATCTTCTCCCTCAGCAGGTCGTGCTCGGCTCGGAGCCTCTCATTGCCCTCCCTTAGACGCCGGATGACGCCAGTAGCCTGTTCAAACGAGGCTTTCACGTCGTCCTGCAACCTCGCCAAGCCGGAGATCTGATCCATCTGGCTATGGATGCTCGCATGCATGCGCCTGTAACAGTCGTCGCCTGCCCGCGAGAAGTTTTCCCAGGCCGCCGCGGTGTGACGGGACATCTCTGCTGCATTCGTGGCACGGCGGCACATCTCTGCTGCTTCCGCGGCATGGCCAGAACAGTCTGCTGCATCGACGACGCTGCGGGACCTCCGTGCTATTTCAGCGGCGCGGCAGGACCTCTGTGCTGCTACTTCCGCGTGGCGGTACATGTCGGCTGCTCTCGCAGCGAGGCGGGACATCTCTCGTGCTTCCGCTTCCATGCTCGCCTCTCCCTGGTGGCAATCTCTCGACCCAGAACTCACGCTGGCCATGGCAGACGCAAGGGAAGGATGTTGAATGACTTGTTTGTTTTTGTGGATGAGGAGTTGAGGAGGAATGCGCAGCCATCTTGGCATACTAGTATTTATGACCGAGTACTAATACACTCCTAAGTGGGAAACCGTTTAGGTTGTGATCGGTGTGAACAGGTTTGGAATTCAATATAGTGTGGTACTAATACGCTCCTAAGTGGGAAACCATTTAGGTTGTGATAGGTGTGAACAGGTTTGCAATTCAATATAGCGTGGAGTAATTTGGAATGTGACGAGATGCAAGATCAAAATTTATTGACGGTTCTAGTTTCGAAGTGCGACACTATTCCCGGATGGAGTACTTCTTTTTCTACTCACTCCTTTCCGGTTTTATAGGGCTTATCTCAAAATTTTAGTTTTTCCATTTTATAAGGCTCAATTTGGTTGTTCCCCAACACATGTTCAGATTCCAAGGTGCATTAAATCATTGCATGCAAGTATTAAGAGAAAATTGACCAATGCATGTACTTTATGCATGCATGCATTGCAATTAATGCATTGATAAACATAATTTTTTGAGAAAAAAGAGAGCATTAATTAGGTGCTTTTGCAAACTACAAAAAATATTCCACCACTCACCATCTTGGTTGGTGAGATTTTTGAATTAAGCCCTATAAACTGGAAAGGAGGGAGTACTGCTGTGTACGTGCAATATCTGGCACCGTCGTATACATATCTTACGGTTAATGGGGTGTTCGACAGGAATAGCCGCGTGGCGAGCTCTAGGCTTGTCCTTTTTTCAGAAGCATTAAAGCTATCTCTCGGGACTTCTCGCACACACCATCGTGCCACCCACAAAAACTTGTACTCTGAGTTTAGTAGTACGTTATACAGGATGAGAAGAGGTGCACACACGCACTCGTCCTCTCACACATGTGTCTGTTTTTTCTCGAAAAGAAAGATGATGATCCCCGGCCTCTGCACCTGGGAGTCACACACGCATCTGTAGCTATGAATTATAGTGTTCTCAACCATCCGATTGGCTCTATCATGGATGTACCTATATACTAAAACATGTCTAGATACATCTATATTTTAACAAATGGAAGGCATGTATTATGGAACGGAGGGAGTGCTTGTCATCAAAATGGATAAAAATGGACGTATCTAGAACTAAAATACGTCTACATACATCTCCTTTTATCGATTTTGATGACAAGTAGTACTTCTTACCCAAAGGGACTTTATATCCAACAGACACAAAATATCCGTTCGACTGTTGGAAATTACTTTTCTGATGTCGAAGTAATTGCTGCATCACCACCAAAACCCACCATTTCTTAAGCTAAAGTAGACCAAGGTAATCCCTATATTAGCATATTACTAAGGTAAACAGAAGGCACTGTCGAAACATTTAGGTCGTGAGCTTGTCAATCTGAATGTGGAGGGACTCAAGCTTAGCCCCGGCCAGCAGCTTGGGTAGAACTGTCAAGAAGGTCAGCTCCTGCACGTCAACATCGCCGGGATCCTTGCTGCTTGTCACCTCCATTTCCACCTTGACGGCGTCGGTCGTGCCTTTGGGCTCCCCCGGCGGGCCGTTCGCCCACAGCTTGGCCAACTAGTGCGGCAGTGGGGACGCCCCCACTCTGATGCAGATGACCGACACGGCGATAGGCGCGCTGATGTCGAGCATGCCGCCGACCAAGAAAAACGCGCGGCGGTCCTCCTCTGCGAACAACAAGAGCCGTGGCTCCGACAGTGGCACTTGCAGCTGGAGCACCTTGTCGTACTGGATCCTGTGCACGGGCATGGGATGCGCGGTGCTGATGTGGTGGTAGAGCGCCGGCGGCGGGCCTTCGTAGCCACAGACGGGCATGGGGCATTTGCAGGGCGCGAGCGGACACACGCTCTGGTGATCAGCAAGCTTGTGGTAAGTGACGTAGAGCCCACAGCCTTCGTGCGGGCACTCCACCCTCACCAACGAAAGGACGGAGTCCACCGCCGTGTTCCGCACGTCAAAGCCACCGCCACGCTCGCACTTCTAGCACTGCCGCTGGTTCTCGAGGCGCTCAACGGGGCAGTCTGCGCAGGCCAGGTGCCCTCCCTTGCACTGCAGAAATCAATCAAACAACACATCAATCAAGAAACCTGCACCTTGCTCAATCAGCCGAACAGACGAGATGTATTCGAACCTCATACACTGGAGGCGTCAAGGGGCAGAGGCACAAGGGGCAGTGGAGCACGGTGAGGTCCATCGAGACCTTAGAGAGCTCCATCGTCGGGTCATGTTCCTGTTCGGTCTACATGATCTCGCCCTCCTCATGCACAACCATCTCTCGACTTGGGCCGGGGTATTACAAAGCTTTACCGTCACATATTTTATACTCCCTCCATTCCTAAATGTAAGTCTTTATAGAGATTTCACTAGGTGGACTACATACGGAGCAAAATGAATGAATCCACACTTAAAATGCATCTATATACATCCGTATGTAATTCATAATGGAATCCCTACAAAAACTTATAATTTAGGAACGGAGGGAGTACTACTTCAAGGTGCATTAATGTCATAGCCCTAGAATTTGGTTGCAGATAGTGGCATTGCATCCATGCATCATGTCTAGAGTTGTGTGAATTTGAAATGGGGATTGACTCAAACCCTAGCACCTAAGAGAAATCAAATAGGTTCAACTAAAATAATTTCCAAGAACCCAAAATGGTCTTAGAAAAATGTTCATGATTTTTGGAAATGCTGGAAACAGCAACCAGAGGTGATGTACATTTTTCCTAGCCATCTTGGATTTTACCTCAACACATATTGTATTTGATTGGGGCTCCAAAACATTGCTATAAATATGTTGACAGCTCCAAATATTCTGAGAAATATTGAGGGACACCGGATTAATCCAGAGAGTGCCCAGAAATATTCTCAGAATTATATAAAAAATGATTTATTGCTAAACTAAATCAAAACAGAGCAAATAAATAGAAAGCAGAAACTAAATTAGGAGAAAGAGAAAGGAATTACGTGGCGCTTACCTACAGCCCAGCGGCCCAGCTGTGCTGCCCAGCCCACCTGGCCCGTGCCAGTCATCACCTACCTCTGCCAGTAGGCAGAGGAGGGAGACAGTGCACGCGCGCCTGCGGCGCCACGCACCTCCCTGCTCGCCTGCGTCATCGAGGCCACCGCGACGCCTCGGGCCTTCTCTTCGGCGCCGCCCCGAACCCCTGGACACCACTCCCCCCCCTACGCTCTCTCCCTCGTCCTCTCCCACTATGGCCGACGCGGCCGTAAGCCCCCGCCACCGTAGTCGACGCCACCGGCTCTCCCTCGACCCCTCGCCGTGCCTGCAAGCTCCGCCTCGACGGCCTCGACCTCCTCGGTTCGCCACACGTAGCCGGATGCGCCCCTCTGTCCTCACCGAGCTCGTCCCCGACCGCCGTCGCCGGAGATCCCCCTCGACGCCCCGAGTGCCTCAGGCCCTCCCTGAGCTCGCCGTCCACTCCAAGAAGATCGCCGTGAGCTGCTGCCCGTCTCCCCCTCTCTATTTTCTTCCCTGTGCACCGTAGCTGCCACGCCCTTCTTACGCGATCGCGCCCTTGCCTGACCTCGTCGCCGACGTGGCTCCGACCACGCAATGGCCCCGCCACCATGCCCAACAGTCTCACCGCACCGCGAAGACCGAGTAGCTGCTGTCGCCGCGCCGCTAGGTCCACCGAAGCCACGAGCCTGAGCTCACTCGAGCTCCGGTCGCCGTTGTGCTCATCGTCGGCGCCGTTCCGGCCAACCCCGAGCCGAGCCACCACCTCGGTTCGATGCGGGCGAGCCTCAGCTCCCCGTAGGTGGTCTCCTCCGTTCAAATGGTCGCCGGAGCAGCGTTTCCGCGCTGCCCCACCGCGCCCGTCGTCGCCGGCGACACGTCGCCGGCAGGGGTTGACCCGCTGACCGGCGTGGTTTGACCCCGCTGGCTAGGTTGACTCCCCCCTCTGTCCCACTGACATGCGGTCCCCGCCCGGCTAATTAATCTAATTTAGGTTTAAATTTAATTAGTTTAACCTAGGTTAGTGCTAATTAAACTAGGTTAGTTTAGTTAGACATTGACACGCGGGACCCACTGGTCAGTTTGACCTGGACCGCGCCCGTTGACCGCTGACATCACAGTGACGTCATGCTGACGCAATAACTCTTTTCTAGATTTATTCTTTTACAGGAAATTCCAGAAAATTACCTAAACTTCTAAAATTCATAGAAAATCAACCGTAGCTCCAAATGAAACAAGTTATATATGAAAAATGATCAGAAAAATCCAGTCTATCCATCTGCACTGGTTTCATGCATGTTTAAGCAACTTAACCTTGCTGTTCATATCAAAACATGATAATGCACTTTATGAATTCATAGTTTGAGTTTGAATTTGAATCTTTGGTTCAAATAAGATCAAACCTTTCTGATCTTAGCTGCATTAGCCAAAATCACAGCATATTGCCATGTCATGATCATGCATCATATTGTGCATTGCATTGATTGTGCGTCTTCTTTGTTTGTCGGTGGTTGTTCCCTCTCGATAGACGTGTTCCGACGATGAGTTCGATGACACCGATGAAGAAACTATATTATCTTCAGAAGTGCCAGGCAAGCAAAACCCCCTTGTTCATTCTGATACAATGCCACTCTCTCGCTCCTGCTCGCTTTTACCGCATTAGGACAACAACGATTCAACTATTACTTGCTGCGGTAGTTGAACCCCTTTATCCTCTGCATGACCTGTCATTGCCACAGTAAATAGATGAAACCCACTAGCATGAGTAGGAGTTGTTTGAGCCCTGATGTGCCTACTCATTCATGCTTGCTTGTCATGCCTGCTATTGCTTAGAGTTGTGTCAGGTCTGGTTCATCGGGGATGAATTGGAGGTGTGTGAACATGTCCTACTATTGAGAGCTAAGTGTGTGAACATGATTTGGTAAAGGTAGCGGTGAGAGGCCATGTAGGAGTACATGGTGGGTTGTCTCATTAAAGCCGTCCTTAGGAACTGAGTTCTGTGTTTGTGATCCATGAACAGTTACTACCACACATTGGGCTCCGGGCACTCCAAGCTCTCTCGACTTATTAATCAACTTGATCTCTGTCCAGGAGTTGCAACTAGTTTCTGGTGTTTGTAGGTAGTGTTAGTAGTCTACCAAGTGGCACCCGGTACAGGTGGGCTTGGGACAGACTAGGCACAGTGGCACGGTGTACCAAGTGGCACCCGGATGGTGGGCTTGGGAACCCTACTCACATCGTTTGGGGCCGTGAGCGACACCCCGGCCGGATCTCCTTGCGGATGGAACCCGAATAGGCGATAAACCTGGATGAGAGACTTGTGTGGTTAGTCAGGTCGTGGCCGACTCCCTCGCCAGGCTTCCGCTTGAAGGTTGCCGAGATACACGAGGTGTACATGGCGGTAAGTGGCGAGAGCTGTGTGAAGAAGTACACCCCTGCAGGGTTAATATGATCTATTCGAATAGCCATGTCCGTGGTAAAGGACTTCTGGGTTGCCTGTACAGTTCATAGACAAGTGAAAGTGGATACTCTAAAATACGCAAGATAAGCGTGAGTGCTATGGATGGCGTTCTCGTAGGGAGACGGGAGCGGATCCATAGTGGTGTATTGATATGGTGAATATGTGGACTCATGTGCGCCACCTCAAAGAGTTACATTGCAGTCGTAGTTCAGGATAGCCACTGAGTCAAAGCTGGCTTGCTGCAGTTAAACTCCACCATCCCCCTTTGTTGATAATGATGCATATGTAGATAGTTCTGATGTAAGTCTTGCTGGGTACATTTGTACTCACTCTTGCCTATTTTATGTTTTTGCAGAGAGACTTCAGTCTCGCTAGTAGATCCACTTGGAGTTCGACGTTTAGCTTGTTACCTCAGCTACAATCTTGTGCCCTCGGTAGGATCTGGTAGTTAGTCAGGCTTCTCAGCCTTTTTCATTTATAGTTGTCTGTACCCATACATGTTAAGCTTCCGCTTGTGCTTTGATTTGTGTGCTCTGAATGTTGGGTCATGAGACCCATGTTTGTAATATCTCGCTCCTTGGAGCCTATTGAATAAAATACTTGAGTTGTAGAGTCATGTTGTGATGCCATGTTGTATTTGCACATATCGAGCATATTGTGTGTATGTTATTGAAATGCTTGGTATGTGTGGGATCTGACTATCTAGTTGTTTATCCTTAGTAGCCCCTCTTACCGGGAAATGTCTCCTAGTGCTTCCACTGAGCCATGGTAGCTTGCTACTGCTCCGGAACACTTAGGCTGGCCGGCATGTATCCTTCTTCGTTCCTGTGTCTGTCCCTTCGAGGAAATGTCACACGATGAATACCGGAGTCCTGTTAGCCCGCTACAGCTCGGTTCACGGGAGTCCTGCTAGCCCAGTGCTACAGCCTGGATCCACTCGCTGATGACCGACACGTTCGATGCTGGGTCATGGATGCCTGTCCCTATAAGTTTGTGCCACTTTGGGTTCACGACTAGCCATGTCAGCCCGGGCTGCTTGTCATATGGATGCTAGTGACACTATCATATCCGTGTGCCAAAAGGCGCAAACGGTCCCGGGCCTGGTAAGGCGACACCCGTGGGAATACCGTGCGTGAGGCCGCAAAGTGATAAGAGGTGTTACATGCTAGATCGGTGTGCCATTGAGTCGGGGTCCTGACAGCTTTGTATCAGAGCTTGACTGCCTGTAGGATTACCAAGCCAAACTGGTCGAAGTTGAGTCTAGAAATGCTTTAGTTATATGTAGGGGAATTGATTGTGGGATGGAACGTAAGGCTCTTTTTACTCCTTTACCTTATGCCCTTCTAATCTGAGTCATCTTATCTTTTCCTACGGGGTTAAGGAACTAGGCTCTCTCCTTCTTCTATCAGGGTCACGTGTTACTAATCCGTAGACTTATAGGATTGACGGTTTTAAGTCTCAGTTCAATTCCTACTATCTTCGTGTATTCATAGTTGATCTCAGAACCTTGATATTATGATGATCGAGTGGTTATGCCACAATTTTGTAGGATGTCTCAATCTTTTGAGCATTTACAACCGTTATGTTGTCCGAGTCATTCCAGGTTTCTAGATAATCTGATGCATTTGCAAATCCCTTCTTACCGTTCCGATGTTCCTTTGGCCAGATTTACCACACCAACTAGGGTGTTGAGGTACTTCCTTGCCTCGATATATATGTTGGAGCTAGTATTATGACCCTAGGTGTCTTAGAGTACCACCTAGTAATCTAGCCATGATTTGTGTTCCCAGTGTGATGATTCTGGCCATCATTCTCGAAAGCATCTCGTGATGCCACTTAGTAGTAGGTATTCTATTTCGGGGTTCTTTAAACCCGAGATTCACCGTACTTACTTCATGTTGATAGTGTTTGCTAGTTCCTTTAGGATATTAGTAACCTTTGCATTAGTCCTTGAGGTCCGTGGTCGTTCCTTCTTCCAAATACTACGAACCGCTTATGGCAGAAGTTCTTTGAACCAAAGGATCACAACCAGAGTGCTCTCGATGAGTTCCCCATTCTATATTGTGATTCTGCCAGTCCTACTGTCGGAGTAATGGGCCACGGGTAGGCTGACCCGGGACCCAGGACCTTTCAAGACATCGGGGCAGGCCACGCCCCTCCAGCCGAGTCCCAGCTGGCGACCTCCAGAGAGGCCGAGTCCCAGCTGGTGATCTCCCGAGAAGCCGAGTCTCAGCTGGCGACTTCAAAGCAAGCCGACTCCAAGCTGGCGACCTCCAGGAGTGCCGACTATGGGAGTCGGCCCGTGACACTTCACGAAGCCCGATGCGGGGTACGGTCACGACGTGGCTGTCCCTCCCTGCCTACGAGGGACTGGCATGGCTACAGTAAGCTGTATCGCTGGGAGATCTCTGGCGAGGCGCGGCACTGTTGCCATGCCTGCCCTGACCTCAGCCACAGTGCGCGACGCACTGTGCCCACGACGCCGGCCTGTACGGCCCAAAGGCTGCGGGGCCACCTGTCAGTGGGTGGACCGAAGGCGGCCAGAGCGCCTGAAGACGGCCCGGTGGGAGTCGGCCTCCCCGGAGTCGGCCGTCTCCCCTCCAGGGCCCCACAAGCCATAAACCAGATTGGATGGGGAGTGGCGACAGTGATCGCCTGATAGACGGCGGCACTGTTGCCACGACCCAATGACCAAGCCTGCGTCATCAGGAGCGCCGCACAATGTCCGGCCTATCCGCGGGACCCACCAGTCGGCGGGCCCCAGAAGCCGGCAGGAAGGACGACGACATGAGAGACAAACGGCTGGGACCCACGCCCAGTCGGATTACCATTGTACCCCCGGGGGGTAGGCCTATATAAACCCCCCGGGGCACCCATGCAAAGGGTTCGGACCTTGATAGAGATAGACACATAGCCCCGGGAGGAGAGAACTAGCCTTGCTCTCTCCTGCCTCCCGATATAGCTCTAGGAGCGCCATTGTAATCACCTTGCCATACTGACCATGCGGAGACCCCGCAGAGCAGCAGTAGGGGTGTTATCTCCCCGGAGAGCCCCGAAGCTGGGTAAGATTCGTCGGCGTGCATGTCTACGCCTTATCCCGTTTCCAGGCACCGGCCACGTTCTACTCGCACCCACCATGATAAGCCATCCTTTGGCATATGTCGCACCCAACCCCCGACATTTGGCGCCCACCTTGGGGCGAGGTGCACCGTCGTCCGGAGATCTGTTCTGGACGGGAACCCTCTTCCTCCCTGGCGAGCGCAGCCAGCCAGGCTCGCCAGATGGAGTCTGCATCGACACGCTGCGCGGCGCTGAAGCCGCCTGCGCCGCGAGGAGTCTCGCCGAGCTTATCGGCGAGGTACACCTCTCCGACGAACCCGCGTCCGACGCGGGCACGGGTGGCCCCGAGAACCTTCTCGCGGGTCTCCTCGACCAACTCCGCGTCGCCGGCGAGCCTGCCGTAGATTTGGAGTCCGTAGGATCCACCGACCCGATGCTGGTCGACTCCGACGCCGTGTCGCTTGACATCTTCCCCTCCAACGTGGTGTTCTACGACGAGCCGCTTCCGTACGAGGAGAGCGGCGGAAGCGCCATCACGGAGGTGCTCGTCATCAGCCACGGCGAGCACTCCGGCGAAGAAGCCCAGGACCCGCTAGCCGCGGCCCTGCAAGACCTAACCGCGCCCATTCCAGAGGACGCAGACGCCGAGACGCTGGAGACGCGCCGCCTTCAGATCATCGAAGGCGCCAAGAAGCTGGCAAGCATGAGGCGCTTGTCAGAGGCATACCAACGCGAGATGGATCACGCCGTAGGCGGCTCGCCGGCTCCAACTGGGCCGAGCCGTCTAGGTGCGGTTCGGCAGCGCGGCGCGGCCATCGCCGACTTGCTCGGGGCAAAACGCCCCATGTACGCCACCCCAGTGGAGAATATCCGTGCCGCTCAAGCGGCGACTGACGAGCTGAAGAACTTCGAGGGCGAAGAGCGCCGTGTGATGACGGAGCGAGCCCAGCAGCTCCTTGACGCGGTTGCTGCGCAAAATGCGGCCGGCGGCCGCGCAGATGCGCTGCAGCAGCCGAATGACGACTTGCCTCCCCGCCGAGATCAAGGTGCGACCTCCCGGACGCCGATTGGGGGAGTCCATGGAAGGAAAGAGAAGGAGCCGGCTGTCAGTCTCAGTCGGACTCATATCACCATCGAGCGCGACTAAGACGGCCGCCCGAGAGCAGTAGAGCGGCGGGATGATTATCTGCCTCCCCCGCCCAGAAGAGAGTGGCGAGTTTCCCCGCCGCCTGTTGAGCATCCGACTCTCGGAGGTCGCCTTGGCCGCCGAGAGGGAGTCGGAGAGAATGACGCCCGCCATCGGATCGACCGACTCCACCGATCCCTGGCGCTGGAAGAAGAAGATGAGCTGGGTCCGCCTTGCTTCAGGCCCCGCATCAAAGACGAGCCCTTCCCCAAAGGGTTCATGCTCCCCCGAGACACACCCAAGTACACCGGCTCCATGAAGCCGGAGGACTGGCTGATAGACTACTCCACAGCCGTCAGCATAGCGAACGGCAACAAGCGAGTTGCCGTGAAGTACATACCTCTCATGCTCTAGGGCACGACCCGGACATGGCTGAACATCCTGAAGCCCCGCAGCATCAACAGCTGGGTCGACTTCACCGAAGCCTTCATCTGCAACTTGACAAGCACGTACAAGCGACCTCCCAAGCCGCGCCAGCTCTCCTTGTGCGTGCAAGGCCCTGATGAATCAACATGCGACTACCTCATGCGCTGGGGCGAGCTTCGAAACTCCTGCGAGGGTGTGCACGAGGTACAGGCTATCGAGTACTTCACTGCCGGGTGCCGAGAGGGCACCCTCCTCAAGCACAAGCTCCTCTGCGACGAGCGAGAGACCCTTGATGAACTGCTAGTCATAGCAGACAAGTACGCCACGGCCAACTCTTCCATGAAGACGGAGATTCAAGTCAACGCGATTGGCAAGGTGACTCCCCAGGCTCCCAGAACTCCGGCTGGAGACACCAGTCGGCGACAGCAACAGAACAACAACAAACGCAAGGCCCAGCAGCCGACTTCCAACAGTCGGCAGGTCGCGGCAGTTGAAGATCAGCAGCCGGAAGGGCAGCCTCCGGTCAAGCGGCAGAAGGGCGGCAAATCCAATTGGTTGCCGGCTTTCTCCTATGAGCAGACTTTGGATGGTCCTTGCAAGTTCCATAGCGGCGCGAACCGTCAAACCACACCACCAGAAAGTGCCACTGGCTCACCAGGATCGCCAAGGGAGATGGCCTCACTCCTCCACCGCCTGCTGGGCCGCCGCCTCCACCGCCGCCCCAGCAGCCGGCGGCTCGGCCAGTCGGCGCAGTACAAGACGAGTTCCCAGAAGAGCATGGAGCCTACGTAGTGTTCACTAGTGTGGCAGATGACCGGTGCAACAGGCGCCAACAGCAACAAGAAGTAAATGCAGTAGCAACAGATGCTCCGGAGTTCATGCATTGGTCCGAGAGGCCTATCAGCTGGAGTCGGGCGGATCATCCAGAGGTGATGCCGAGTCCGGGCTCTTATGCCCTGGTCCTAGGTGTGACCTTGGCCACTGATAGGCGGGCCGCCCGTTTTTCGCGGGTCCTGATAGATGGAGGCAGCAGCATAAACATCCTGTACAAGGACACCATGGAGAAGCTAGGAATCAAGCGAAGACAGCTGCAGAGCAGCCGCACCGTGTTCCACGGAATTGTACCCGGCCTCTCCTGTTCACCGATCGGCAAGATCCTGATAGACGTCCTCTTCGGAGACAAAGATCACTTCCGCCGAGAGCCGGTCTGGTTCGAGTTGGTGGACTTGGAGAGCCTGTACCACGCTCTTCTTGGCCAACCTGCCTTGGCCAAGTTCATGGCGGTTCCCCACTACACCTACCTCAAGATGAAGATGCCAAGTTCCAAGGGGATTCTGACCGTAGCCGACGACTACAAGAAGTCGTCCGCCTGCGCGGCCGAGAGCAGTCGGCTGGCCGAGTCCCTGGTGATCGCAGCCGAGAAGCGGCTCCTTGACCGAGTCGTGGCAATGGCCGGAAAGCAGCCAGAGATGTCGCCCGACCCCAAGGAGTCAGAGGCGGAAGGATCATTCAAGCCGGCCAAAGAGACCAAGAAGATACCCTTGGACCCGGAGCACCCAGAAAGGTACGCTGTCATGGGCACGGGCCTTGACAGCAAGTAGGAAGACGAGCTCGTCGATTTCCTCCGTGAGAATCGGGACATCTTTGCATGGTCCCCCAAAGACATGCCAGGTGTACCGACGGAATTCGCCGAGCACAAGCTACACGTAAGGCCAGATATGAAGTCTGTCAGGCAGCCCTTGCGCCGCCTGTCAGAAGAGAAAAGAAGAGTTGTTGGAGAAGAGATAGCCCGGCTCCTGGCAGCCGGTTTCATCATGGAAGTGTTTTTTCCAGAGTGGCTGGCAAACCCGGTTTTGGTGCTGGAGAAGAACAAGCAGTGGCGGATGTGCATCGACTACACAAGCCTAAACAAAGCATGCCCAAAGGACCCGTTTGCTCTACCAAGAATTGATCAGGTGATAGACTCCACAGCCGGATGCGAGCAGCTGAGTTTCCTAGACGCATACTCAGGATACCACCAGATCAAGCTGAGCCCAGCGGACAGACTGAAGACCGCATTCATCACACCATTTGGAGCCTTCTGCTACCTGACAATGACGTTCGGCTTGAGGAATGCCGGCGCCACCTTTCAGCGTTGCATGCAGAAGTGCCTCCTCAAGCAACTCGGCAGGAACGCCCACGTCTATGTAGATGATGTGGTGGTGAAGACGGAGAAGCGTGGGACGCTGCTGGAAGACCTCAAGGAGACCTTTGGGAATCTGCGCCGATTCCAGATCAAGCTCAACCCCGAGAAGTGTGTTTTCGGAGTACCAGCCGGCCAGCTCCTTGGCTTCCTGGTTTCCGAACGCGGCATAGAGTGCAACCCCGTAAAGATCAAGGCCATCGAGAGAATGGACGTACCCAGCCGACTGTTGGATGTGCAGAAGTTCACTGGCTGCCTGGCGTCCATCAGCCGATTTATCAGTCGGCTGGGCGAGAAAGCTCTGCCCTTGTATCAATTGATGAAGAAGACCACCTTTTTTGAGTGGAACCACAAGGCAGATGAGGCATTTCTCCAGCTGAAGAAGATGTTGACTACTCCCCCCGTGTTGGCGGCTCCGACTCCCAAAGAGCCCATGCTCTTGTACATCGCCGCCACCAGCCGAGTAGTCAGCACAGTCATTGTAGTCTAGCGCAAGGAGGAAGGCAAGGCGCTCCCTGTCCAGAGACCGGTATATTACCTGAGCGAGGTACTGTCGACCTCCAAGCAGAACTACCCTCACTACCAAAAGATGTGCTACGGCGTGCATTTTGCCGCCAAGAAGTTGAAGCCCTACTTTCAAGAGCATCCAATCACTGTGGTTTGCACCGCTCCACTCACTGAGATCATTGGAAGCCGAGACACCTCCGGCCGAGTGGCCAAATGGGCTATAGATCTAGCTCCATATACCATCTACTACCAGCCCCGCACCGCCATCAAGTCGCAGGCGCTGGCCGACTTCCTCGTCGACTGGGCCGAGACCCAGTACCTGCCGCCAGCGCCTGACTCCACCCATTGGCGGATGCATTTCGATGGCTCCAAGATGCGCACCGGCCTGGGAGCCAGCGTCGTCCTAACCTCCCCTAAAGGCGACAAGCTCAAGTACGTGCTACAAATCCACTTCGCCACCTCCAACAATGTCGCCGAATATGAGGCGCTCATTCATGGGCTCCGGCTTGCCAAAGAACTCGGCATTCGCCAGATCCTGTGTTATGGCGACTCCGAGTTGGTGGTTCAGCAATCACCCGGCGACTGGGACGCCAAAGATGCAAACATGGCGAGCTACCGTTTCTTGGTGCAGCAACTCAGCGGATACTTCGAGGGGTGCGAATTCCTTCACATGCCAAGAAATGACAATGATCAAGCAGATGCCTTGGCACGAGTCGACTCCACTCGCCAAGCGATACCTTCTGGCGTCGCCCTTCAGCGCCTCCTCAAGCCGTCTATCAAGCCTTCACCAGAGTCAGACTCCATCTTCGTGCCGGCTCCTCCAGAAGTAGTCGGATCCGACTCGAAAGCCCCAGCAGACAGCCTCAAGAAAACCACAGTTGAAACCAGCCCGGGGACTTCAGAGCCCAGCCCGGGGACTGTACCAACCGGCCCGGGGACTTCATAGCCCGGCCCGGGGACTGTGCCAGTCGGCCCGGGGACTTCAGAGCCCGGCCCGGGAGCTGCGCCAGTTGGCCCAGAGATTCCGTCAATCCAGCAAATGGCCGCAGACATCAACAGTCGCGGTGGACAAGTTCACCAAGTGCGTGGAAGCAAAGCCCATCAAGAAGCTGAACGGGCCGACTGCAGTAACCTGCATTGCCGACATCACGGTGCGGTACGACATACGGCACAGCATCATCACCGACAATGGCACAAACTTTGCCAAGGGCGCCTTGGCTCGTTTCTGCGCGACGCAGGGCATCCGACTGGACTTAGCGTCCGTTGCCCATCCGCAGTCAAACGGCCAGGTGGAACGAGCCAATGGCCTCATCCTGTCCGGCATCAAGCCTCGACTGGTCGAACCACTCGAGCGTTCGGCCGGCTGTTGGGTCAAGGAGCTGCCAGCCGTCCTCTGGAGTCTGCGCATGACTCCAAACAAGTCAACCGGCTTCACGCCTCTCTTCTTCGTCTACGGTGCCGAAGCTGTCATCCCGACGGATATAGAGTTCGACTCTCCAAGAGTCACCATGTACACCAAAGAGGAAGCTGAAGAAGCACGCCAAGACGGTGTTGATCTGCTGGAAGAGGGCCGACTGTTGGCACTCAGTCGGTCCAGCATCTACCAGCAGAGTCTGCGCCGATATTACAACCGCAAGGTCAAGCCGAGATCGTTCCAAGAGGGCGACCTTGTGCTCCGGCTGATTCAGAGAACAGCCGGCCAACACAAGTTGTCGGCACCTTTGAGTTAGGATTGAATCCCTTGCTTATTTGATCATATCGTCTTGCTCTGAAAATAAAGATTGTTTTTGAGCTTAGTAACATATCGGTGGTACATGATTTTCTGAATATCTTCTCGGAAGTATCACCAGGTTGTCACCTGATCGCTATGTTGAGTTCGTGGTCAAGTTGGTTTTCCTCTAAACCAGCCATTCTCCAAGAATCTGTGTTGGATACCCCTAAGCTAGTTGGCTAAGCTAAACAACAACTTGGAGAGTTGGAAGGTAAACGCTTGCCTAACTTAGTTCGTTCTATGGGATATCCTTGTGTGTGTGTGTGTGTATTGAAGAGAGATGATATCCCCATCGATTGGTCTTCGTGATCAGTTGTTGGATCTATTGCCTTGTCAAAACTTTGACGTTGTCTTACTCGTGGTTGATCCCTCGAGCATACACCATTACATCTTTTGGTCTGACCAATGCTATCACCGTGTTCACATGATGGTGGAAGTCCAGTGATATGGAAATTGCGATGAGTTGTTGCTGAACCCATCAGCAGCATTTTGTCTCCCCCATGATTCATGTTGAACGTCAACCTAGTGTTGAAAACTTTGTAAGCAATGCCTTCGTGTTCCGTTCATGAAGCATATGTTCGGATGAAAGAAGTGACTTCCTCTCATTCATGTGCATTCGATGCAAGTTGCTGCCGTGAATTTGAGAGAGTTAGTTTTGCTTCCTCTGGAATCGTCCCAAGTCAATTATGCATGTGCGAATGTATTCTATGGTTTGGTAGATTAATTACCTCCACTCCATATGTATTCCCTAGCACCCCAAGCCACTGATTGATTTGTTCAAGAAAAAGGAGTTGATGTGCAAATACTAGTTCATGTACAAAATTTCATTATCCTCGTTGATGGTTCCCCACCTGAACTCGGTAGTGTTTTATTATAAGACTACTACGTGGTCATGCTTGTCGGCGACAACGTGTTCACATGTATGTAGGAGAGATGGCTCATGTTTTGGAGCTTACTATCGTAGTTCATCCCCCGAGAATCTCGCAACGTCATCTCGTCGATTTGTGTTGCAAACTTTCATTTTTCTTTCTAGACTCGATGAGTCTGGATTATCCTGACACCAACCAGATCTGAATCTCAGGCAGATACGATGGTTGGAACATTTCCCAAGAACTATAATATTGGTCTCTCTGTAATCCGGTAAAGTGGATGTCGTGGCCAACACACCCATCCGAAAGACCTATTATTGTAGTATCTTGATTGAGGAAGTTGGCCACCTTCCCATAAGGATTTCGTAGGATTTACTCCAGAAGTTGTCCCTTATGGATTTGGTGTTTCCGAAGTCCGACCTTTTACTCGATGCTCTAGATATCAAACCATATCTATGAATGGGATACACTAGCACATTAAGGAGAACATTAGAAGCGGAGTGCTAAGTGTCTCTCGGTCGAACATCCAGATTTCGTTTCCTTGGCCTCGCTAAGGTGAAATGTGAGAAAGTGTTGTCTTCCTTTGCATCTGCATTGTCCGTCACTATTCATCATGGTAGCAAGATGTGTTGCCAGGATCCTCGGCACGGATGTTGGTAAGACCTTGATGAATATGGAAATGCTCAAATTCTTGAGAGCATGCTCGGTCACTGGGTTATATCCTCGGCATCATCTGGTATGTGTTTTCCATTTGCTGAGTTGTCTTATAACTCTAGTTTCCCTTCCAAACCAAGTATACCATTCTTTCGATTCCTCCAAATGATCGATTATGATTTTCCTTAGGCTGGTATAGAGAGTTTCAATGATCTATGCATCAAAAGTAATTCTTTTTGCCACTTAAGGGAATAATTCTACGAGTCACCTTCCCTAAGGTGTCACGTTATGGAATCATGGAATTATCTCCTTGCTACTTTGAAACCATGCACCATCTTACTCAAGCGTGGAATTGTTGCCTACCAAATTGAACCTCCGTCATCTGTTTCTTCCATCCCTCCCGATGCGTGTCTTATGCCTCAGCTCAGGAGATGTTCTAACTTCTCACTGCATGAGTCGATCTTGAGTGTTCGATCTTCGAGGAGATCATTTTCTATAGAGTTTCATTCCGTCGTCATCATGTTGGATGAAGATCTCGAAAGCAAAGGCGTCAAAATCAATTAGAAGCAATGAATCAACATCTTCGGGAAGGGCAGTTGGATCATGAAGATTGTGTAGTTTTTGTGTCCCCTCTGTCTTCTTACCTCACGTCTTGAATCTCGGGACGAGATTCTTGTTTAGTGGGGTGAGTTGTCACAACCCTAGAATTTGGTTGCAGATAGTGGCATTGCATCCATGCATCATGTCTAGAGTTGTGTGAATTTGAAATGGGGATTGACTCAAGCCCTAGCACCTAAGAGAAATCAAATAGGTTCAACTAAAATAATTTCCAAGAACCCAAAATGGTCTTAGAAAAATGTTCATGATTTTTGGAAATGCTGGAAACAGCAACCAGAGGTGATGTACATTTTTCCTAGCCATCTTGGATTTTACCTCAACACATATTGTATTTGATTGGGGCTCCAAAACATTGCTATAAATATGTTGACAGCTCCAAATATTCTGAGAAATATTGAGGGACACCGGATTAATCCAGAGAGTGCCCAGAAATATTCTCAGAATTATATAAAAAATGATTTATTGCTAAACTAAATCAAAACAGAGCAAATAAATAGAAAGCAGAAACTAAATTAGGAGAAAGAGAAAGGAATTACGTGGCGCTTACCTACAGCCCAGCGGCCCAGCTATGCTGCCCAGCCCACCTGGCCCGTGCCAGTCATCACCTACCTCTGTCAGTAGGCAGAGGAGGGAGACACCGCACGCGCGCCCGCGGCGCCACGCACCTCCCTGCTTGCCTGCGTCATCGAGGCCACCGCGACGCCTCGGGCCTTCTCTTCGGCGCCGCCCCGAACCCCTGGACACCACTCCCCCCCTACGCTCTCTCCCTCGTCCTCTCCCACTATGGCCGACGCGGCCGTAAGCCCCCGCAGCCATAGTCGACGCCACCGGCTCTCCCTCGACCCCTCGCCGTGCCTGCAAGCTCCGCCTCGACGGCCTCGACCTCCTCAGTTCGCCACACGTAGCCGGACGCGCCCCTCTGCCCTCACCGAGCTCGTCCCCGACCGCCGTCGCCGGAGATCCCCCTCGACGCCCTGAGTGCCTCAGGCCCTCCCTGAGCTCGCCGTCCACTCCAAGAAGATCGCCGTGAGCTGCTGCCCGTCTCCCCCTCTCTGTTTTCTTCCCTGTGCACCGTAGCTGTCGCGCCCTTCTTACCCGATCGCGCCGTCGCCTGACCTCGTCGCCGACGTGGCTCCGGCCACGCAACGGCCCCGCCACCGTGCCCAACGGTCTCACCGCACCGCGAAGACCGAGTAGCTGCTGTCGCCGCACCGCTAGGTCCACCGAAGCCACGAACCCGAGCTCACTCGAGCTCCAGTCGCTGTTGTGCTCATCGTCGGCGCCGTTCCAGCCAACCCCGAGCCGAGCCACCACCTCGGCTGGATGCGGGCGAGCCTCAGCTCCCCGTAGGTGGTCTCCTCCGTTCAAATGGTCGCCGGAGCAGCGTTTCCGCGCTGCCCCGCCGTGCCTGTCGTCGCCGGCGACACGTCGCCGGCAGGGGTTGACCCGCTGACCGGCGTGGTTTGACCCCGCTGGCTGGGTTGACTCCCCCCTCTGTCCCACTGACATGCGGGCCCCGCCCGGCTAATTAATCTAGTTTAGGTTTAAATTTAATTAGTTTAACCTAGGTTAGTGCTAATTAAACTAGGTTAGTTTAGTTAGACACTGACACGCGGGACCCACTGGTCAGTTTGACCTGGACCACGCCCGTTGACCGCTGACATTACAGTGACGTCATGCTGACGCAATAACTCTTTTCTGGATTTATTCTTTTACAGGAAATTCCAGAAAATTACCTAAACTTCTAAAATTCATAGAAAATCAACCGTAGCTCCAAATGAAACAAGTTATATATGAAAAATGATCAGAAAAATCCAATCTATCCATCTGCACTGGTTTCATGCATGTTTAAGCAACTTAACCTTGCTGTTCATATCAAAACATGATAATGCACTTTATGAATTCATAGTTTGAGTTTGAATTTGAATCTTTGGTTCAAATAAGATCAAACCTTTCTGATCTTAGCTGCATTAGCCAAAATCACAGCATATTGCCATGTCATGATCATGCATCATATTGTGCATTGCATTGATTGTGCTTCTTCTTTGTTTGTCGGTGGTTGTTCCCTCTCGATAGACGTGTTCCGACGATGAGTTCGATGACACCGATGAAGAAACTATATTATCTTCAGAAGTGCCAGGCAAGCAAAACCCCCTTGTTCATTCTGATACAATCCCACTCTCTCGCTCCTGCTCTCTTTTACTGCATTAGGACAACAACGATTCAACTGTTACTTGCTGCGGTAGTTGAACCCCTTTATCCTCTGCATGACCTGTCATTGCCATAGTAAATAGATGAAACCCACTAGCATGAGTAGGAGTTGTTTGAGCCCTGATGTGCCTACTCATTCATGCTTGCTTGTCATGCCTGCTATTGCTTAGAGTTGTGTCAGGTCTGGTTCATCGGGGATGAATTGGAGGTGTGTGAACATGTCCTACTGTTGAGAGCTAAGTGTGTGAACACGATTTGGTAAAGGTAGCGGTGAGAGGCCATGTAGGAGTACATGGTGGGTTGTCTCATTAAAGCCGTCCTTAGGAACTGAGTTCTGTGTTTGTGATCCATGAACAGTTACTACCACACATTGGGCTCCGGGCACTCCAAGCTCTCTCGACTTATTAATCAACTTGATCTCTGTCCAGGAGTTGCAACTAGTTTCTGGTGTTTGTAGGTAGTGTTAGTAGTCTACCAAGTGGCACCCGGTACAGGTGGGCTTGGGACAGACTAGGCACAGTGGCACGGTGTACCAAGTGGCACCCGGATGGTGGGCTTGGGAACCCAACTCACATCGTTTGGGGCCGTGAGCGACACCCCGGCCGGATCTCCTTGCGGATGGAACCTGAATAGGCGATAAACCTGGATGAGAGACTTGTGTGGTTAGTCAGGTCGTGGCTGACTCCCTCGCCAAGCTTCCGCTTGAAGGTTGCCGAGATACACGAGGTGTACATGGCGGTAAGTGGCGAGAGCGTGTGTGAAGAAGTACACCCCTGCAGGGTTAATATGATCTATTCGAATAGCCGTGTTCGCGGTAAAGGACTTCTGGGTTGCCTGTACAGTTCATAGACAAGTGAAAGTGGATACTCTAAAATACGCAAGATAAGCGTGAGTGCTATGGATGGCGTTCTCGTAGGGAGACGGGAGCGGATCCATAGTGGTGTATTGATATGGTGAATATGTGGACTCGTGTGCGCCACCTCAAAGAGTTACATTGCGGTCGTAGTTCAGGATAGCCACTGAGTCAAAGCTGGCTTGCTGCAGTTAAACTCCACCATCCCCCTTTGTTGATAATGATGCATATGTAGATAGTTCTGATGTAAGTCTTGCTGGGTACATTTGTACTCATGTTTGCCTATTTTATGTTTTGCAGAGAGACTTCAGTCTCGCTAGTAGATCCACTTGGACTTCGATGTTTAGCTTGTTACCTCAGCTACGATCTTGTGCCCTCGGCAGGATCTGGTAGTTAGTCAGGCTTCTCAGCCTTTTTCATTTATAGTTTTCTGTACCCAGACATGTTAAGATTCCGCTTGTGCTTTGATTTGTGTGCTCTGAATGTTGGGTCATGAGACCCATGTTTGTAATATCTCGCTCCTCGGAGCCTATTGAATAAAATACTTGAGTTGTAGAGTCATGTTGTGATGCCATGTTGTATTTGCACATATCGAGCATATTGTGTGTATGTTATTGAAATGCTTGGTATGTGTGGGATCTGACTATCTAGTTGTTTATCCTTAGTAGCCCCTCTTACCGGGAAATGTCTCCTAGTGCTTCCACTGAGCCATGGTAGCTTGCTACTGCTCCGGAACACTTAGGCTGGCCGACATGTGTCTTTCTTCGTTCCTGTGTCTGTCCCTTCGAGGAAATGCCACGCGATGAATACCGGAGTCCTGTTAGCCCGCTACAGCCCGGTTCACCGGAGTCCTGCTAGCCCAGTGCTACAGCCTGGATCCACTCGCTGATGACCGGCACGTTCGATGTTGGGTCATGGATGCCTGTCCCTATAAGTTTGTGCCACTTTGGGTTCACGACTAGCCATGTCAGCACGGCTCCTTGTCATATGGATGCTAGCGACACTATCATATCCGTGTGCCAAAAGGCGCAAACGGTCCCGGGCCTGGTAAGGCGACACCCGTGGGAATATCGTGCGTGAGGCCGCAAAGTGATATGAGGTGTTACATGCTAGATTGGTGTGCCATTGAGTCGGGGTCCTGACAATTAAATCAAAACATGCAAGTATCAAAAGAAGAGTCACGGTATGCATGCATGCATTGTAATTAATGCATCGGTAAACGGAAATTATTGAAATATATCGAGTGCAGTGCTTTGATGTGTCGCGTCAACTCGTACATCAACGAGAAGTTTGATTATCCTCTCCCTAACAGACTTAACTGCACCTACCTTTGGCTGTATGGCCGGTTGGCCACACACCTGTTGGTCCCACCTGTCATACACGCAAAGGCAGGAGCGTCCCTCCCTCGCCCATGAGTGTGGTGGCTGGCAAGACTAGGAGAAGCTTTCACTACATGCTCTCCCTTCCGCACGCGGTGAATATGCAGCAGTTCAATCGGTGTCAGATGGCCAGAAGCGTACTATAGTACTCCTCCAGTGTAGTAGTACTCCATCATTGTTCGACTTCCCGAAGAGGCGAAGAGCCAAGCGCAGCCCGGACGCTCGTGTGGCAGTTTCATGTGTAGAGTAGTCTAGGATAGCGTGTACCGTGCCTGTAAGCTTAAAATCATTGGGGTCGGCTCCATGCTATGTGGCTGTCTTGAAGTTTAAAAAAAATTAAAATAGTCTTCTGGCCCTACCTGTCACCCTGGTGACTGTAGTTTGCACGCTCATCTGGTCAAGACAGGAATATATATTTTAATATTTTTTTTCAGAAAGGGGGGGACTCCTCGGCCTCTGCATCAGAAAGATGCATACGACCACATATATTTTAATTTGTGGTGGGTAAATGTTAGAGGTTGCAGCAAATATATTGTACACTTCGGGTCTTTCAGCCAAGTTTAGAGGCAAGCATGTGGGGCCAGTGCTATGCTGTGTCGCGTCAACTCGTACAACGAGGAGAAGCTTGATTTTACTACACGCCTTCTCCCTCGCCCATGCGCGCGGTTGCTCGCAAACGAGGACATGCTTATGCTTAGTAGTACTTCTACAACAACCTATCCGTCCCGCTCGCGGTGGACGGACATGCAGCAGTGGATTCGACACTGTAGAAGCAGTAGTAGTAACATCATTGTTCGTCTTCTCGAAGCGGCGAAGAGCCAAGCGCAAACCAAACATTGCAGTTGCGAACATTGGAGCACACATATAGCCAGGCTCTTGCATGAGACAAAGTTGCTATGTGAGCCCCCTATTGTACTAGTACGTACAACTACTTGCTATTATAGCCCTGTAAACCAGAAAGGAGTATTTGCCCTTTTAGAGATTTCAACAAGTGACTAGACTACACCGAGACGGAGTACATATGGAGCAAAATGAGTGAATCTGCACCGTAATAAATACGTACTAGTTCTATCATTTTCCTCTCCGAGGTGCACAATACTGAGTATACTGACTAGTCTCTTTTTGACACTCATTTACATTGTTTTTTTGACACAGTACAGACGCAAGCGCTCATATACACGCGCATACACTCACCCCTATGAACGCATACACGCACGACACTATCATCTTGAAATTTATGAAGTAATCATAGGCACCTCATCGTCGACGGGTCCATAGGTGCTTGAATGCCAAGGAGGAAGAGGGTAGCGGTTCCCAAAACGTTGAACGGTCAATGATGCATCCTCAATTACATGCAGGGGGAATTAATTGGAGAAGCAGAATAGAGCCAGCACGATGTGAATGCAAGAGAGTTTGGACTCTCACATAATAATGGCACCCCACCACTCCAATCCATCTACTCCCAAGTCTCTACGCAACACTGCTCACTCCAATCCAAGACCAAGTGACTAGAAGCCACAAGCACCTATGGAGGCGATGGACGCGAGCGACAGTCGGCTATGCCAAATCATCCCAGGTGCCGGCCTGCGGCCCCGCACCGCGCAGCGTTTCCAGACGGTGCTGGCGACCGTAGGTATCGTAGCCCTCGCCGACGCCGGCTTCGCCTCTCGCATGGATGACATGATGGTCAACTCCATCCGCAAGTTCACCGCCGTCAAGAAGCGCGCAGACGACATTGCCGTACTGCTCCAGCCCGCCACCCTCATCGGCCTACATGGTGACGAATTCTTTCAAGCCCTGGTGGCCCTGCAGGTGCCGGAGGTCACGACAAAGAATGTGCACCTCGAGGCCACGCTCGCCGCACAGCGCCTCGCCATGCAAGAAACCGTCGACCTGCACATCCACGTCTATGAGGAAATCGTCTACATATGCCACTACAAGGCAAGCAAGGACAGAAAGACGTTGGCCTTCTTCCATCGGCTGGAATCTTTGGACGCCATTGTTCAGAAGCACGTCGACCTGGCCAGGAAAGCCTCTGGTACTTAGGCGCCGTTCGGTGGGCCGGCGCCCTGAGTCGAGGAGGTGGACGTCGTCAATGGATGCATCTCTTCTTCTTGCCTCCTGTAACCAGCACTGCATTGCCTCGTGGCCTTAATGTTTTATTAGTATAGTAATCCATCCGTTCCCAAATATAAGTCTTTCTAAAGATTCTAGCAAGTGACTACTACATACGGAGCAAAATGAGTGAATCTACACTCTAAACTATGTCTACATACATCTGTATGATGTATTCCATTTGAACTAGTATCTAAAAAGGCTTATATTTATGAACGGAGGGAGTATATGGCATTTTTTATTCCAGTCGTAACGTTTTCACTGTGAGGTGGGGCCGCAGTTGAGCAAACCCACCCCACCCACCGGGCGTCGACCGAGTTTAGAATTAGAAGAGATAAACGAGGGAGGAGAGCTAGCTGTAGCACGGACGCTGTTGTCAGATGGGACTCACGTTTATAGAATAGGAGTACTGAGCACTCGTGCCTCTCTTTTTTTCGAGGGAAAAATTAGTCGTATGTCTGGTACCACTAGTTGGGTGTGTGCGACCTATAGCTGTCATCACTTTAGGTCTCCTTTTCGAACCGCGGCTACGCTTCACAGTACATATTTTTTCACGCATTTATCCTCCTATATGTACTCCTAGGCTATTTCCACGTGCTCCCATTTGCCGACATGTGGGACATAGAGCATCTGGGTCGTAGTGCATGCACGACTCGGAGCATATGCCAGGATACTTTACATTTTAGACCTCACGAATTACATGCAAACCCCCCACAGAAGAGTAAATAAATGAATGAATTACTACATGAAATTGGATTATTTTCGTGGAAACCGGAGCACGTTCATTAAATTTTGGACATAACACGTTTATAAAAAATGACCGGACCAAAACCAGTCTAAGGGCCTCTTTGATTTTTCCCGCAAAAAAAGGGCCTCTTTGATTTGCAGGATACTGAAAACACAGGAATGGGGAAAGTCTGATGGCGATGAACCGAGACGAGGAGAACTCTAACTCAGTTAGAGGTTAGAGTTAGATTCTAACCCTGAACTAACTCTAAACCAAAGAGGTGTATGGATGGCAGGGTTAGATTGACAATAAATGCTCTATCTCAATCATTTGACTACTTTGGACCCTATTTTTAGTCAGACTAAAATAAGTCCCTTGGAACCAAGCACCCTCTTGGTGTGGCCGGCTCTTCTGTGGCCTCCTCCCGCTCACAATTGACATAAACGAACCATCTATACAAATCAAGCATGCAAAACATGATAATTTTTACTTTGTACATACAAATGAGATATCCCACTTAAACATACAAGTCGTCAATCAAGCTTCACAAAATAAAAAAACACTTCATGAAACAAAGAATGAGCTAACTCGTCACGGAAGTCATTCACGATAGGGAGGGAGCCCGGAGCCCCTCACGCACCGAGGGAGGAGCTCGCCATCGTCGCTCTGGAGGAAGGCTCTATAGAGCCCAAGCCCCGGGAACCTCTTCGACGCTGGCCCTTGCGAGTTGAGGTCGACACCGGCATGGGTAGAAGGGCCGCTTGCCGCCGACTGGGAAC
Source organism: Triticum dicoccoides (assembly GCF_002162155.2). Classification (NCBI taxonomy): domain Eukaryota; kingdom Viridiplantae; phylum Streptophyta; class Magnoliopsida; order Poales; family Poaceae; genus Triticum; species Triticum dicoccoides. Next base: position 228,458,169 of record NC_041391.1, read on the forward strand.
TTAATCTTTGGGCCTCTAGAAATAATGCAAGCTTGTAACTAAAATACCTTGAAAGGTGAACTGGATCTTTCGGCCTCTAGAAATAATGCAAGCCTGAAACTGAAATACATAGAAAGGTGAACTGAATCTTTGGGACTCTAGAAATAATGCAAGCCTGAAACTAAAATACCTAGAAAGGTGAACTGAATCTTTGGGCCTCTAGAAATAATGCAAGCCTGAAACTAAAATACCTAGAAAGGTGAACTGAATCTTTGGGCCTCTAGAAATAATGCAAGCCTGAAACTAAAATACCTAGAAAGGTGAACTGATTCTTTGGGCCTCTAGAAATAATGCAAGCCTGAAACTGAAATACCTAGAAAGGTGAACTGAATCTTTGGGCCTCTACAAATAATGCAAGCCTAAAGTTGAAATACCTAGAAAGGTGACCTGAATCTTTGGGCCTCTAGAAAGATTTATTACCTCCTCAAGCAGCATCAAATAATTCCATGCGTGCACCAAAAATCTATAGCAAGTTTGATCAGGATCTACTTTTCCAAATCAAAATTAGCGCTAGAGCAAGCAAGATCATTGATATGGCCGTGAGATAGCGAAGGAACAAACAAACTCACCCCTCTCGCGACCTCCCTGGTAGATGCGCTGCCACCGCGCACGGCAGAGGGAGAAAAACGACTGGTGAAGGGGGAGCGGGGCGACCTTCGAAGGCCGGAGGGAGAGGGCGGCCGGAGTAGGCGGCGGAGGCCGGAAGGAGAGGGCGGCTAGAGGAGAGAGAGGGCGAGCGGCGCTTGGGCGGGCGGCCCTATGGGGAACAGAGAGGAGTCATGCGAGAGGGGGGGAGCGATCTGGTGCAGGCAGGTGAGATTTTTTTAGTTCTATTTTAGTGGGCCCGAGGATAACTAACCCAATTAGAACCTCTCCACCGGGCTAGTTTTTTTAGCTGGGTTAGAGCAAACTAGCTCAAACTAACCCCTCTTGTTTCGATAATTTGAGGCTATTTCAACCCAAACTAGCTCTAACTCAGGGATCCAAACAAAGCGGAGTGTTACTGTACATGCTACAATGTGGACCGTAGCAAATTGTTTTTTATGGCCGTATCACCACATTGTTTTCTACTGCTGGTTCACTGGGCTACAGTGGTTCGCACGGCTGGTTCACTGGGCTGCCGTGGTTCGCACTCCTCCGACCTGAGTAGTACTCCCTCCGTTCCTAAATATAAGTCTTCGTAGATATTTCACTGTGAACCACATACGGATGTATATAGATGCATTTTATGTGTAGATTCACTCATTTTTCTCCGTATGTGGTCCATAGTGAAATCTCTCCAAAGACTTATATTTAGGAACGGAGGGAGTAGTATAGTACTAGCATATACCGCATCATTCTTTGCTCGTTCTTATTACTCCGACATGTAGGAGAGCCAGCATCCGAGTCGACGTGTCATGCACCAGATTAGAGCGCCGAACGGAAGGGGGGCATCACCCCCGTCGGAGCGCCGAATGGAAGGGTTTGATTGATAATAAATGCTCTATCTCAATCATTTGACTACTTTGGACCCTATTTTTAGTCAGACTAAAATAAGTCCCTTGGAACCAAGCACCCTCTTGGTGTGGCCGGCTCTTCTGTGGCCTCCTCCCGCTCACAATTGACATAAACGAACCATCTATACAAATCAAGCATGCAAAACATGATAATTTTTACTTTGTACATACAAATGAGATATCCCACTTAAACATACAAGTCGTCAATCAAGCTTCACAAAATAAAAAAACACTTCATGAAACAAAGAATGAGCTAACTCATCACGGAAGTCATTCACGATAGGGAGGGAGCCCGGAGCCCCTCACGCACCGAGGGAGGAGCTCGCCATCGTCGCTCTGGAGGAAGGCTCTATAGAGCCCAAGCCCCGGGAACCTCTTCGACGCTGGCCCTTGCGAGTTGTGGTCGACACCGGCATGGGTAGAAGGGCCGCTTGCCGCCGACTGGGAACTTAATCTTTGGGCCTCTAGAAATAATGCAAGCTTGTAACTAAAATACCTTGAAAGGTGAACTGAATCTTTGGGCCTCTAGAAATAATGCAAGCCTGAAACTGAAATACCTAGAAAGGTGAACTGAATCTTTGGGCCTCTAGAAAAAATGCAAGCCTGAAACTAAAATACCTAGAAAGGTGAACTGAATCTTTGGGCCTCTAGAAATAATGCAAGCCTGAAACTAAAATACCTAGAAAGGTGAACTGAATCTTTGGGCCTCTAGAAATAATGCAAGCCTGAAACTGAAATACCTAGAAAGGTGAACTGAATCTTTGGGCCTCTACAAATAATGCAAGCCTAAAGTTGAAATACCTAGAAAGGTGACCTGAATCTTTGGGCCTCTAGAAATATTTATTACCTCCTCAAGCAGCATCAAATAATTCCATGCGTGCACCAAAAATCTATAGCAAGTTTGATCAGGATCTACTTTTCCAAATCAGAATTAGCGCTAGAGCAAGCAAGATCAATGATATGGCCGTGAGATAGCGAAGGAACAAACAAACTCACCCCTCTCGCGACCTCCCTGGTAGATGCGCTGCCACCGCGCACGGCAGAGGGAGAAAAACGACTGGTGAAGGGGGAGCGGGGCGACCTTCGAAGGCCGGAGGGAGAGGGCGGCCGGAGTAGGCGGCGGAGGCCGGAAGGAGAGGGCGGCTAGAGGAGAGAGAGGGCGAGCGGCGCTTGGGCGGGCGGCCCTATGGGGAACAGAGAGGAGTCATGCGAGAGGGGGAGAGCGATCTGGTGCAGGCAGGTGAGATTTTTTTAGTTCTATTTTAGTGGGCCCGAGGATAACTAACCCAATTAGAACCTCTCCACCGGGCTAGTTTTTTTAGCTGGGTTAGAGCAAACTAGCTCAAACTAACCCCTCTTGTTTCGATAATTTGAGGCTATTTCAACCCAAACTAGCTCTAACTCAGGGATCCAAACAAAGAGGAGTGTTACTGTACATGCTACAATGTGGACCGTAGCAAATTGTTTTTTATGGCCATATCACCACATTGTTTTCTACTGCTGGTTCACTGGGCTACAGTGGTTCGCACGGCTGGTTCACTGGGCTGCCGTGGTTCGCACTCCTCCGACCTGAGTAGTACTCCCTCCGTTCCTAAATATAAGTCTTCGTAGATATTTCACTGTGGACCACATACGGATGTATATAGATGCATTTTATGTGTAGATTCACTCATTTTTCTCCGTATGTGGTCCATAGTGAAATCTCTCCAAAGACTTATATTTAGGAACGGAGGGAGTAGTATAGTACTAGCATATACCGCATCATTCTTTGCTCGTTCTTATTACTCCGACATGTAGGAGAGCCAGCATCCGGGTCGACGTGTCATGCACCAGATTAGAGCGCCGAACGGAAGGGGGGCATCACCCCCGTCGGAGCGCCAGTAATTCATGACTATAGTGAGTGGTCATATCACAAGTCTTTCTAGCAGTAACGCGCCGTCAAATCGCAGAGCCCCACGCGCTCACCCTCCTCGCCTCTCTGTCAAACCGCCTACCCGAAAACTGCCGCGCGTACTGCCCGGGGAAAGCCCCGCCCTCAACTTTTAACTACGCGAAAACAGTTCGAGCTTCTTTGTTCTATATAAATACAATACTTACTGTATGCTTATTCACCAGTAGTAAGTAGGAGTCCTAGAGTAGTCACCTTAAATATAGAGCTTCTTTTCTTTAATGCCATGTACACAAATTGAAACGCTTGTTATGGAGAGAAAAAAGATAATCACTCCACTATATATGGACGCAGGGGCCTGAGCGCTTGCTTTACTAGGGTTGCTCTCTTCATTCTCTCATCCTCTCTAGATATAAACAAGACAGCGGTAGCGACATTTTCTTTCTGCTCACCGCTGGTCACAGATCCGGCCGGATCCCTTCGGCCGGTGTGTGTAGAGGACTAAAAGGTGCATCGTTCACGCGGTCATCGCCGCCGAGGGAGGAAACCCACAGCTGCCGGAGGGGCCCGATCCTCTGCTCGTGTTGTTCTCTCCGACACAGCGCTGGCTCGGGAGGTCCTCCGACCCTTCTTCCCCCCTGCCGTATTGTCCGCAGATCCGACCGGCCGCCGCCAACATCCCGGCGACCCTCAGGTATAAGTTCTTCGAAAGCGGTCTTGCTCTACTACCCCAACTCCCCACGTGTCTGCATGTGCATCTTTTTGTACTCCCATCAGCTCTTCCAAAGCCACCTAAATTTTTAGTATTATTAGAGGTAAAGCTACTTCATGCATTTGAATCTAGGGCTTTGTTCAAACAACGAAGAAAGGGGGGAAAGTTGTAGCATGAATCTAGGACTTGATTCAAAGAGGAAATAATATGGTGAAAGTAGTAGAGACCGGATACCCAACCGGTCTCTTGGTTGAAAAGGGAAATAATGGGAAAACGCAGTACAAACTGGATAAGGAACAGATCTATTATTGGTTGAAAAAAGGATAGAAAGTGGCGGCTGGTGGACAAGTCAACAGAGTATGTCCAGGATTAGATTTGCTGCCATCACATAGTAAAAGGACTCCAGGATTAGATTTGCTGCCCTCACATAGTAAAACATCTCAGGATTAGATTTGCTGCCCTCACATAGTAAAAGGTCTCAGGATTAGATTTGCTGCCCTCACATAGTAAAAGGTCTCCAGGATTACATTTGCTGCCCTCACATAGTACAAGGTCTCGAGGATTAGGTTTGCTGCCCTCACATAGCGTGAACAAGCTCGACATCACCACTTTATGCCTCCTTGTAGGTACATTGTGCTGATGCGTCCACTGTCGCATGTCCTTACACCAACCTTTTGCTGTTGTTAATGTAAGGGCGCATGTAAAATGAAGCGATCACACTGTTACCTTAAGGACATGTCTAACCAGTGTTATTGTTAATCTAATGCCTCCAGTGATAAGATGCAATTAAACTGTGTTACAAATGGCACTCCTGCTGTTTTCCCCAGTATGATAAGTAAGTTTCTCCTTTACGTTGCTGAGTGTCTTAGTGTCCAAATGGTCCCATGCCCTTAAACCTACTCTTTAGCTGCTGTTGATTTACTATGTCTGGTAAACAAGCAATGCCACCATTAAAGTAATCTCATATTTGAGGAATCTCAATGTTGATCGTAATGCTTCTGGTAACATGAAGCATTGCTGACGTTTTAAAACTCCTACTGTCCTTGCGCGATTGCCATGAACATAATTAAGATGCTTCTTTTCATTTTGTATATGTTTCGTATATTCTTATTGACAAGGAACTGTTTATTTTCTATCATTTTGTGTAGATAGGGATATCCATTTCACCTTGTTGCTATTGTGACCTTTTGGTGAACTGCACAAGACACTTTTTTTGGAATGAGTGTCTTGTGTAGTTCAAGTAAAATGTCACGTGGGCAACATCTCTCAATTTTGGTGGAACTGCACAAAATGGTGATTGGAGTTTTCCAAAATCTCTGTCAAGTTCTGCTGGTAATCTCGTGCAACATTTTATTAGCCTTTGCAAGATGGAGCCGTCACTGTCACCACGATGGCACTTCATTTTAGTGGAACTGCACAAAAGGATAAGAAAATTATAGTTGCACCTTACATGAGCCGGACAACCAATCTTAATGTTCCTCAATTTTAGTGCAACTACTAAAGAAGAACCTGCCAGCTCACAAGAGCAAGTACTTCTTGCTAGCTGAATGATGCAATCTTTGCTTCATTTCAGGTGAACTGCAGAAAAAGGCGCATGAATTGAATCATGGAACTCCAGGCAGACCTCATCCAAGTAGAGCTGGAGGTTGAGTTCGAGGAGGCCGCTATTAAAGCAAAATCATGCTCTCCTGTCTCCTTGTTTGTGCTGTGCAAACATGTTGTGCAAACAGGAATACTCAACTACAGATGTTGTGACGGTCAAGAGCATTCGCCAAGTTCTTCAATTGTATGACATGGCTAACCAAGATGGATTTAATCCCGATATTCACTTTATCAAAAGGCTCTAATGGGTTGGTTCTGAATCTTGCAAGCTGGGAATCAGTGAGATGTGTAGGCATCTTTGTTGTACTTATTATTTGAATCTTATTTGTTGGTTCTGAATCTTGCAAGCTGGGAATCAATGATATGTGTAGGCATCTTTGTTGTACTTTTTATTTGGATCTTATTTGTTGGTTCTTAATCTTGCAAGCTGGGAATCAATGAGATGTGTAGGCATCTTTGTAGTACTTATTATTTGGATCTTATTTGTTGGTTCTGAATCTTGCAAGCTGGGAAACACGGCATGATGATGCAGAGGACAACAAACATAACAAACAGTTCAAACTTGGTAGTATTATCTTTGTGAAAGTGCGACAAATGACGTCCTGAGAATAATAATTCTAATTGTTGTGCATGTTGATCCTGTGGCACTGATAGAACGAGCTAATGCATTGCTTGTTTTAAGTATAAATTTCTATTAAAGCTAATTAAATTTAAGTAAAGTGACCACTAACTCCTGTTACTACAGTACCAATACAGACCCGTTCGTGAACCGACGTGTGGCCGGAGTAGGTTTCTTAATGGAGGCGTTTGAATGCGCCGAGGGTGCATCTTCTGCCAGGCGTGCAGCGAATGAGGGAGGGGTAGTAACTGTTGTCGCCTGTACACACTCAACTTACTGTTGAATCCAATTCCCCAAGAGCTGAAAAATGAACTGATGCCACCGCCTACACACTCTTTCACTCGAAGAGACTCCAATGGCGATCCGAGGGGTGAGCCTACTAGATATGGACTTCAGCAAGGAGTTCCCCTTTGAGTTCGCCGTTCAGTTCTATGGCTGCACCAAGTTGAATGTGATGTACACCAACGATATGGACTCGGTGAAGCTCTGCCTCGCCTCAGTCCTATGGCTGCACCAGGTTCAGGAGCATTCGCCCGTTTAATCGGCAGCGCCGACTGCACCTTTGCTACGGTGGAGAGAAGGAAGAACGCGACGATTCGGCCATCTGGTGCAACAAGCTTGTCGACATCCAGAAGCAATACAAGATCATCATCAACGGGCAGGAGAAGGACTCCGTGGTTGACCTCGCTGAGACCATCATCGACCCCTGATAGGCCAACATGAAAGAAGACGACCTGAACACGTGGGAGGTACCTCTTAATCTAGCCTACATAACCTACACGGCCAAGGATGTATACGCATGCTACGACATGTACATGCAGATCTTGGACATGAGGGCGTGTCTGCTTCTTGTAACCGACGAGTACACGGACAGCCGCAGCGTCATTATCAAGCGTGCTAGGAAGGTCTAGATGTTGTACTTTATCTGTTTATAAGCACCTTTATCATCTGAGTGTTTCATGCATTAGCCTATGTGTCGTAATTATCTGTTTTGTCCGAAATATTTCTTTCAAGAACCCATTAACTTGATTGCTTTTTTAGTGGCTATTTGCTTATGTATGTAAACTATTTCACTTGTCCGTAAAAAAAACGAGTTCACTCGGTTGCCGTGCTTTGAATCTCCTTCCTCCCAACATATTCCTCTCCTCAGGTGGACCCAGCAGGTCTCTGAATTTTCTCCCACTTTCTTTTTTGATGTAAACTGAGTTTTCTCCCAGTACTTTCCCCTAGAACCAACTCAACTGTCCCACGTCTAGCCTAAAAAATAATAATACCCCACGTACTACTAACCCATCAAATTAAAATGATATTTTATTTCGTAAGTTGAAAGTTCTTACAAAATAATAATAATAATTGTTTATATATAACTTGCCAAGTTAACTCCTAGTGATTGCATACATAAGCTTGCAAAGATTTTACTGACGTGCAATCATGTGTTTATGTTTTTATAACATTTCTCCGTCTAGCCCAACATGATATTTTCACCCAGCCCAGCAAGTCCATGGATTTCAAGCAAAATGCAAATGGGATTTAAACGGGCTGCATAGATGCTACATCATTGTTTCACCCAGCCCACCAAATGGACTAAAGAAACAAATGGACTAGCTGACATGTGGGCCAGTAGGTTGAAGCCTAAGAAGGTGTTGGATTTACATCCAACGGCCGACATTCTTCTTCAATCTCTCGTCTTCTTCCCCCAGCGCTGCCGGAACCGCCTGCTCCAGCCTTCGGTGTCGAGCGGCGTTGTTTTGCGCTCCTCAACGAAACACTACCCCGCCGACGGCCAAGCCATCCCTCCACTCGGCACCTCCTGTTATTCTCTGCCGAGTGTAGGCCCACCCCGCACCCGAACCAGTCAAGTTTCCCACTCCTCTCCGTCTGTGACTCCACTGCCGCGTCTTCCCCATCTCCGGGTCATTCCAGTCTGGGGCCTCACCGTTGTCCACCACCTCGGTGCGCTCGGCGCGGCGTGGTCAACATACGAGAGTCATCGGAAGAGGACTGTACGTGGAGAGCCTGACGGCTGGGACCCACGAGGTCCATGGTCGCACGCAAGGAAAGTTCCTCCTTATTACGCACTGTACGTGCACTGTACGTGGGAAGGGCTTCTGTATTTCGCGAAAAAACATTCCCCCCGCAAACAGGTCGGACCCACCGGCTATATCTTCGCACACAAGGAAGTGCCTCCTTATTATGCACCAAAAAATGAATACCCCCTGCTAGCTGGGAGCCACCATAGTGGGTGGCTAACTTGTGGGCCTACTAAGTTGACGAGGATGGAGGGCTTTGTCAACTTAGTCAATATGAACGATTCTAGCTCCAGTGACCGTACGATATCCATCCAATGGCCATAGTGCTTATTCAACCTCTGGTCTTCTTGCTCCAGCTGCCCAAAGCAGTGCCGGTCGTGCCGCGTGCTCCTGCCTCTCGTGGCCGGCTGTGATGCCGCGGAGGCCTCACCGCCCCCTACTACTCCCACCGCTGGCCCAGGGTATCCCTCTACTCACCCACACCCCCTGTTATTCTACGGCGACGGCAGCCTCACGCCGCAGCCGAACTAGTGAACCCTCGTACTCCTCTCCGCGTGGGCATCCACTGCCGCGTCTTCCCCGGCTCCGCATCGGCCCCTTCCTAGGCCTCGCCGTCGTCCACCGCCTTGGTGCTCTCGGCGCGGCGTGGTCAATGTGGTCAATGACCGACTTCCATCGGAAGAGTACTGTACGTGGAGAGGCTGACAGCTGGGTCCATGGCCACAGCCCAGTTTTTTTGTGATTTGCCAAGTAAGTCGCTTTGTCAGGCCTGTTGGGCTGCAAATCTTTCAAGACAAGGAGAGCTTCATTCGGCTGGCCGGCAAAATGGCCTATCTGTAATGAGAAATGGGCTGTACATTTTTAAAACACATCAAACCGGCAATTAGTTTCAAATATCTTTTTTCATTTCGAGATTTTAAATTACATTAATTTTTGTGCGTGGAGAATTTGTTGGATTTTGTATTGATATACATTTATTTTTAAAACCAATTTGAATGTGAGTCGAAATTTCGGGATTAAAAACAGTTCGGACCGCACCGAAATATGCAAAATTTCGTATAATTTTTTAACCATGGCCACAATATGGGCTGTAATGCTAACAAAAAGAATATGGGCTCCAAAAACAACCTTAAGAATTAGCAAATGAGCTGTACATTATTAGAAATAATGGCAGATGGGCTGTATGCTGTTTTCCACAGATTTGAGGCTTTCCTAAAAAAAGGTTGACACGCAAGCAATGACTGTTGGATGTCCATCCAACGCCCATCGTGCTTCTTCAATCTCTGCTCTACCTGCTCCAGCCGCTCAAACAAGCGCCGGCGGGACTGCCTGCTCCCTCCTCCCCACGGCCGGCTGTGTTGCCGCGCAGGCCTCACTGCCCCACCGTACTCCCATCGCTGGCCTAGCCATGCCTCTACTCACTCGCACCTGTTGTTATTCTCCAGCGACGGTAGATGAACCAGTAAACCCTCGTACAGTCGTACTCCCCTCCACGTGAGAAACAACTTCCGAGTCTTCCCTGCCTCCGTGTCGTTCCCTTCCTAGGCCTCGCTGTCGTCCACCACCCTGGTGCTCTCGGCATGGCCTGGTCAACGTGGTCAACGACCGAGATGCATCTGAAGTGGACTATACGTGGAGAGGCCGACAGCTGAGTCCACGGCCGCACGCAAGGAAATGCCTCCTTATTACGCACAAAATAATGATTCCTCTAGCTGACATCAGGGACCCACCGACAAGGCCTCTGTATTTTGTGGAAAAAACATTACCGCCGCTGACAGCTCAGACCCATCAGCTATATCCTCGTACGCAAGGAAGTGCCTCCTTATTACGCACAAAAAAATGAATACTCCCCCTGTTAGCTGGGACCCAGTATAGTGGCAGGCTGACTTGTGGGCCTACTAAGTTGATGGGGACGGAGGGCTTTGTCAACTTAGTCAATATGCACGATTCTAGCTCCAGTGACTGTATGATGTCCATCCAACGGCCATAGTGCTTCTTCAACATCTGGTCTTCTTGCTCCAGCCGCCCAAACCAGCGCCGGTCGTGCCTCGTGCTCCTACCTCGCGTGGCCGGCTGTGATGCGGTGGAGGCCTCACCGCCCCCTACTACTCCCACCGCTGGCCAGGCCATCCCACTACTCACCCACACCCCCTGTTATTCTGTGGCGATGGCAGCCTCACACCGCAGCGAACCAGTGAACCCTTGTACTCCTCTACGCGTGGGCATCCACTGGCTCGTCTTCCCCGGCTCCGTGTTGTCCCCTTCCTAGGCCTCGCCGTCGTCCACCGCCCTGGTGCTCTCGGCACGGCGTGGTCACCGTGGTCAAGGAACGGCTTCCATTGGACGTTGACTATACGTGGAGAGGTTGACAGCTGGGTCCACGGCCGCAGCAAGGAAGTGCCTCCTTATTACGCGCAAAATAATTATTCCTCCACCTGACAGCGGGGACCCACCGGACGGGCCACCATATTTCGCGAAAAAAACGTTCACCCCTGACTACTGGGACCCACCAGCTACACCTTCGCACGCAAGGAAGTGCGTCCGGGAAAAAAAAATGATTCGCCCCCCTGACTGCTGGGACCCACCAGCTACATCTTCACACGCAAGGAAGTGCGTCCGGGCAAAAAAAAATATTTGCCCCCCTGACTGCTAGGACCTACCAGCTACATCTTCGCACGCAAGGAAGTGCGTCCTGGCAAAAAAAACGATTCGCCCCCCTGACTGCTGGGACCCACCAGCTACATCTTCACGGGCAAGGAAGTGCCTGACAGTCGGGACCCACCTGGTCGAAGCATACATAGCGTTGTCATTCTGGTCGCGAACATGTACGTACATACTGGTCGATGTAGCGCGCATGTGTCGTAGTAGAGGCGCGCACGTAGCATGTACACGTATGTACAGCGGCGAGGGTGCAAGAAAGAAAATACGGCCACGTATGTACATACGGGCAGGGTCTCGAACGCCTACTCGCGCATACGTACATGGTTGGGTCGGAATGGAGAAACATCGTCATCGTCGTGTTCATGGGGAGCCAACCGGCTGGGTCGGAACGGAATGCGTGGTCGTGTTCATCGAGAGGGCTTGGACGGAACAGGCGATGGAAACGTACCGCACAACGGAGGAAACGGACCTCCTACGTTCGGAATGTGGTCCTGTTGATCGGGAGGGGTGTGGCGTACCGCAAAACGGAGGAAACGGACCTTCTACGGTCGAAACGGGGGTCCTGTTGATCGGGAGGGCTGTGGCGTACCGCAAAACGGAGGAAACGGACCTCCTACGGTCGAAACGGGGGTCCTGTTCATCGGGAGGGGTGTTGCGTACCGCAAAATGGATGAAACGGACCTCCTACGGTCGAAACAGGGGTCCTGTTCATCGGGAGGGGTGTGGCGTACCGCAAAACGGGACTCCATGGGATACTGTTCATCTCCACCGTCGACCTCCTCCAGCCTCCACGGGCTACCGTCGACCTCCTCCAGCCTCCAGGGCTCCTGTTCATCCAGCCTCCAACGCGCGCTACTCCACCGGCTCCTGTTCAACCACCCCTCCACGGGCACCCTCCACCATCTACTATTC
>NC_041391.1:228470629-228551940 GCF_002162155.2 Triticum dicoccoides
CAGTTAGCAGCAGTAGCGAAGGAATCGCTCCATCGGGTTTAGTTAACAACCATCGATCGATTGCTCGGGTTCAGTAATGCGTAGCCTGCAGTGCAATCGCTCGGGTTCAGTTAGAGCCCAACGCCTCGCTCGGGTTCAGTTAGAGCCAACGCCTCACACACACACGCGTACGTGTATGAGAGAAATGCGCATCGCTCGGACCCGACCTCCCACCGTAACCGACAACTCCCCGAAATTTTCGTCCCCCTCGCTTCTACCACGGTTTTTTCCGTCATGGACGGCCCAAAGAATGTCATGCAGCTGCGTCTCCGGCCCGCCCAGGACGAAAAGCCCATTTTATGTCATGATTTTTTGTCATAGAAGTAGGAGCCCACCACATCTATGATGATACCAGGTTTTGTCACAATTATCGTCATAGAAGTGACATATGTATGACAGAAAAAAATTTCGTTCGGCCCAAAATGTCACGGATGTGTTTTTTTTGTAGTGTTTAGTTGAATCTGATCCTTTTTCTAGCCTTGAATCTGAAACTGTTGTGGCACATCTTACCAAGTTGAATGATATAGCTACCCTATTTACTAATGATGAGAAGTCTCGCTATTATTATATCCTTAAGATATTTCTGTTCTCATTAAAGGGTGATGCTAAGACTTGGTATAATTCTCTCGCTCCTGGTTGTGTGCATAGTTCCCAGGATATGATTTATTACTTCTCTACTAAATATTTCCCTGCTCATAAGAAACAAGTTGCCTTGCAGGGAATATATAATTTTGTGCAAATAATAGAAGAGAGTCTCCCACAAGCTTGGAGGAGGCTTCTCCAGTTACTTAATGCTTTGCCTGATCATCCTCTTAAGAAACATGAAATACTTGATATCTTTTATAATGGACTAACCGATGCTTCCAAGGACTACTTGGATAGTTGTGTTGGTTGTGTTTTCAGGGAAAGAACCGTCAACGAAGCTAAAATATTGTTGAATAATATGTTGACTAATGAAAATAATTGGACTATTCCTGAGCCAATTCCTGAAGCAATTCCTGAACCAATTGAGCCAACTCCTGAGCCTATTCCTAAACTCACTCCGAAGAAGAGAGGTGTTTTATTTCTCAGTCCTGAAGATATGCAAGAGGCAAAGAAATCAATGAAAGAAAAAGGTATTAAAGCTGAAGATGTTAAGAATTTACCACCTATTGAAGAAATACATGGTCTTAATATACCGCCTGTTGAAGAACCACTTTGTCTTGATAACCCGACACAGGTAGTAAAGGTAAATTCTCTCTATAGATATGATAAAGTTGAAATCCCCTCTACTAAATTTCATAGCCCATGCTTAGATGAATTTGATGACTTTATGGCTAGACAAGAGAGTTTTAATGCTTATGTTGGTAGAGAGTTAAAGAATAATGCTTTCAAGATAGGACGTGTGAGCGATAATATGGCTAGAGTTAAAGGTGAACTCCAACTCATTAGCAAATATGCTTCTATGGTTGCTACTCAAGCTGAGCAAGTACTTAAAGCTCAAAATGATTTGCTTGATGAATTAAATAATAAAAATGACTTTGCTGTTAGAGTGGCTACTAGAACTGGTAGAATGACTCAGGAACCTTTGTATCCTGAAGGCCACCCTAGGAGAATCGAGCAAGATTCTCAGAGAAATAATTTAGAGGCACCTAGTTCTTCTAAAAAGAAGAAAAAAAACGATAGAACTTTGCATGCTTCTAGTGAACCTACTGTAGACACACCTGAGAATCCCAATGATATTTCTATCTCTGATGCTGAAACACAATCAGGTGATGAACATGAACCTAGTGATAATGTTAATGATAATGTTCATGTTGATGCTCAACCTAGCAAAAACAATGAAGTAGAGATTGAACCTGCTATTGATCTTGATAACCCACAATCAAAGAATCAACGTTATGACAAGAGAGATTTTGTTGCTAGGAAGCACGGTAGAGAAAGAGAACCATGGGGTCAGAAACCCATGCCCTTTCCTCCTAAACCATCCAAGACAAAGGATGATGAGGATTTTGAGCGCTTTGCTGAAATGATTAGACCTATTTTCTTACGTATGCGCTTAACTGATATGCTGAAAGTAAATCCTTATGCTAAGTATATGAAGGATATCATCACAAATAAAAGAAAGATACCGGAAGCTGAAATTTCCACCATGCTTGCTAATTACACTTTTAAGGGTGGAATACCAAAGAAACTTGGAAATCCGGGTGTACCAACTATACCATGCTCCATTAAAAGAAATTATGTTAGAACTGCTTTATGTGATCTTGGAGCCGGTGTTAGTGTTATGCCTCTCTCTTTATATCGTAGACTTGATTTGAATAAGTTGACACCTACTGAAATATCCTTGAAAATGGCTGATAAATCAACTGCTATACCTGTCGGTATTTGTGAGGATGTGCCTGTTGTGGTTGCAAATGTCACTATCTTAACGGACTTTGTCATTCTTGATATTCCCGAGGATGATAGTATGTCTATTATCCTTGGTAGACCTTTTTTGAATACTGCAGGGGCTGTTATTGATTGCAACAAAAGCAATGTCACTTTTCATGTTAATGGTAATGAGCATACGGTACACTTCCGAGGAAACAATCTCAAGTTCATAGCATCAATTCTATTGGAAAAGTTCCAACTATTATTATTGGAGGTTTTGAATTTCCTCTCCCTACTGTCAAGAAAAAGTATGATATTCTTATCATTGGGGATTTTCATATCCCCGTTGAGGTAACTTAGTGTTATTCGAAATTTCTCCGGTTCCGTGTTATTCGGAATGAGTTTGTTAACAAGACTTGATCGACCTTGTTAGTGGATTCATTTTGATGATCATGAGATGGATGAAACTAGAAGGCACAACCTTTTGTATCCTCTTTTTACTTTCTGTTATTTAGAATAAATAAAGAAAAAATAGTATTATCTGTCTATTTTCTGAATTATCCGTGCATTAAAAAATATCCCAAAAATAAAAGTGCTCCAAATGCCCTGCAAATTTAGTATGATTTTTAATGGAATATTTGTGGATTTTAGGCACTGAAATCACTACAGGAAGGGCAAGCACCAGGCCACGAGAGTGGAGGGCGCCCCCCCTATAGGGCGCGCCCCCCTGTCTCGTGGGCCCCTAGTGGCCCACCTCCACTTATGCCAGCACCCACACACTTCATCTTCTACCCAAAAAAAATCTCCATCCAGCTCAAGCACGAGTTCTAGCTCATTTTGCTATGATTTTCGATCTCCTTGCTCAAAGCTCCATTCACAAAACTGCTTTGGGAGATTGTTGCTTGGTATGTGACTCCTCCATTGGCCCAATTAGTTTTTGTTCTAGTGCTTTATTCATTGCAAATTTTTGCTGCTTAGGTGACCATGTTCTTGAGCTTGTATGTTAAATTTATGAGGTCCCAAGCAATTCTAATGCATGATATAGGCTCTAGGCACTTGTAGGAGTAGTTGCTATCAATCTTATTTAGTTTTATTCACTTTTACTTTGAAGTTACTAAAATTTCAGAAATTTTCAGAAAATGTTAAGGAAGTTTTTGAGGGGCTCTTCTAGCCAAAGCTCTCAGAAAAAACAAGCCAAAGAGAAGGAAAAAGCCAAGTATAATCTTCCTCGCTTAGCGGAAGTACGGTCGTGTGAATGGCCATGCGATGATTTCTTGAAAGAAGCTGGAATTCATGAAGATTTTTATTCTTTGATCGAGAATGCAGGCCTTCCCAGTTTCATGAACGACCGGATCGATCAGTATCTCTTACTCACCAATACTTTCATGCAAAATTTTTATTATTATCCTAAGAAATCACCGCCTTCAGTATCATTTCATTTATATGATGAGTTCAGAGAAATATCTTTACGTAATTTTTGTGCGGTATGTAGGATACCCTATGAGGGAGAATTAGAGGAACACCATCGTAAAGATGTGGATGGCTTTGTTAACACTATAGCTGTAGAGGAACCAAAGAAGGGTTCCGAGGCAAAAATCTCTAGCATACACTTTCCTGTTTTACGCTACTTTGCCATATTTGCTAGTATATGCTTGATTGGTCGTGGAAATAGTGGAAACTTCAGTGTTCCTAGTATTATCATTCTTCAACATGCCTTGCTTGGGGACAATAGCTTTAGTGTTGATGTCGTCGTTGCTAAACGGCTAGCCCTTAATCATACAAAAGGCCCCATATTTGGAGGTATCTATGCTTCACGTCTTGCTAGACATTTTTAGATACCTATTAGGCACCATGAGAAAGAGGAGGCAAAATTGCCTCCTCACATTTTAGATACAAGAGCATGGTAGCACACAAGTTTATTGTTGACAACAAAGATAGGATGCTCTTGTATAAACTTAGATTCAATAAGAAACACATTGAGAATATTATTTTGCCTGCGCCTCTGTTGTTTGATTTGCTTGCAGAAAATTTTCTTGTCACACCGGAGGCGGTGTATGCTCATCGAGCCCAAGCATCCACTCTAGAACCTGAACCTGAACCAGAACCTAAACTGGACCCTAATCGTGCATCATCTGTCCAGTGGGATCCAGAGATGACCAGCCAGTGGTATCCTGATTACACTTCCCAGTACACCAGGGAGAGTAGCGGCGGTCCTTGGTACTAGACCAACTTATGCCAAAATCCTAAGCTTGGGGGAGTACGTATTTCTCACCGACTTTACATTCATGTTCACACACTAGTCGTCGGTGCTCATACTCTTTCATTGTATTATTCATGCTAGTTTAAATTTCTTTTTCTAGTTTTCTTCTTGTGTGTTTGATAAACCTTAAGAAAAACCAAAAAATTAGTTAATTAGTTTAATTTCCATGCTTGTGGTAGAAATTAAAATGAAAATCCAAAAAGATTTCTAGTTCTTCTTTTTACTTGTTGGGAGCTTTCCCGTGTAAATAGTTTTATTTTCTTTTCTTTCCTTTGGGGGTCGAGAAGACCATATTGAAAATGTTTAGTGTCTCTCATATGCATGATTGTTTATTTAATTTAGAGCTCATATTACTTGTCTTCTCTTTTGAGTTGAATGCTTGCAGATTCCAGCTTAGTCCAATGCACGTGCACTATTATTATTATACACATCGTTCGGTCATGCAAGTGAAAGGCAATAATGACGATATATGATGGACTTATTGAGATGAGAAAAGCTGGTATGAACTCGACCTCTCTTATTTTTGTATGATGAGTTCATCGTTTCCGAGTCAGCTTATTATGAGGTAAACATATTTGCAATGACATTTAGAGATTATAGTTGCTTGTGCCATGCTTGATTAGCTATGAGTTATAATGGTTTACCTTGCATGCCAACATGCTATTAGAATGATTATGATGTGGTATGATGGGATGGTATCCTCCTTTGAATGAATTGAGTGACTCGACTTGGCACATGTTCACGCATGTAGTTGAATCAAATCAACATAGCCTTCATGATATTTATGTCCATGGTAGATTATATCCTACTCATGCTTGTACTCGGTGTGAATTAATTTTAATGCATGTTTATGACTGTTGTCGCTCTCTCAGTTGGTCGCTTCCCAGTCTTTTGCTAGCCTTCACCTGTACTAAGCGGGAATACTGCTTGTGCATCCAAACTCCTTAAACCCCAAAGTTGTTCCATATGAGTCCACTATACCTTCATATATGCGGTATTTACCTGCCGTTCCAAGTAAATTTGTATGTGCCAAACTCCAAACCTTCAAATGAAATTCTGTTTTGTATGCTCGAGGAGCTCATGTTACAACTAGGGCTGCCTATATCTTCCATGCTAGGTGGGTTATTCTCAAGAGGAGTGGACTCCGCTCCTCATTCACGAGAAAGGGCCGGTAACCGGGATGCCCAGTCCCATGATCCAAAAAGATCAAAGCAAATCAAAATAATTAAACAAAACTCCCCCAGGGTTGTTGTTAGTTGGAGGCATTCGTTGTTTCGAGCAAGCCATGGATTGATGCTTGTTGGTGGTTGGGGGAGTATAAACCTTTACCATTCCGTTTGGGAACTGCCTATAATGCATGTAGTATGGAAGATACAACCATCTCATAGTTGTTGCGTTGACAACAAAAGTATGCCGCTCAAAATGTTATTCAATCTCTATTTTAAAATCGAGCTCTGGCACCTCTACAAATCCCTGCTTCCCTCTGCGAAGGGCCTATCTATTTACTTTTATGTTGAGTCATCACCCTTCTTATTAAAAAGCACCCGCTGGAGAGCACACTGTCATTTGCATTCATTATTGTTGGTTTATATTGGGTATGACTTGACTGGATCTCTTTTACCATGAATTACAATGTTTAGTCAGTCCTTGATCTTTAAAGGTGCTCTGCATTTATGTTTTGCGGTCTCAGAAAGGGCTAAACTCCGCCTATGTTGTCTCAACATAGCCGGTCCCAAGCCCGGGTAAAGGAGGAGGGTTGTGATAGGCTTGGAGAGCCAACGTAAAAACTCAGCCACTCTTATGGAGATGAAACCCAAAAGATTTTTGTTGGGGCATAACCCTCTCAGCGACGCGCCACACCGGAACCCGGGTGTGGTGGAAAATGGGCAAGGGCCGGGCCGTCACCCCCCCAGGTGGCGTGCCGTATCTTGATCCGGATACGGTGGCAAGTGAGCGAGGATCGGGTCGTCGCATCCTTAGTGGCGTGCTACATCGGTGCCCGGATGTAGTGGAAAATGAGCAAGGGTCTTCGCATTTGACTCGACGAGTGCGAAGGGTAAGGAAGCTAGCCGAGCCTAGGAGGATTCACTTAGGTAGCTGGAACGTAGGGTCTCTGACAGGGAAGCTCGGGAGCTAGTTGATGTAGCGGTGAGGAGAGGTATTGATATCCTTTGCGTGCAAGAAACCAAATGGAGAGGACAGAAGGCGAAGGAGGTGGAGGATACCGGCTTCAAGCTATGGTACACGGGGACGGCTGCAAATAGAAATGCGTAGGCATCTTGATCAACAAGAGCCTCAAGTATGGAGTGGTAGGCGTCAAGAGACGTGGGGACCAGATTATCCTGGTCAAGCTGGTAGTTGAGGACTTGGTTCTCAATGTTATCAGCGCGTATGCCCCGCAAGTAGGCCACAATGAGAACACCAAGAGGGAGTTCTGGGAAGGCCTGGAAGACATGGTTAGGAGTGTACCGATTGGTGAGAAGCTCTTCATAGGAGGAGACCTCAATGGCCATGTGGGTACATCTAACACAGGTTTTGAAGGGGCGCATGGGGGCTTGGGTATGGCATCAGGAATCAAGAAGGAGAAGATGTCTTAAGCTTTGCTCTAGCCTACAACATGATTGTAGCCAACACCCTCTTTAGAAAGAGAGAATCACATCTGGTGACTTTTAGTAGTGGCCAACACTCTAGCCAGATTGATTTCATCCTCTCGAGAAGGGAAGATAGGCGTGCGTGCCTAGACTGTAAGGTGATACCTGGAGAGAGTGTTGTACCCCAGCATAAGCTGGTGGTTGCTGACTTCCACTTTCGGATTCGTGTCCAGCGGGATAAGCGGGCTAAAGTCGCTAGAATGAAGTGGTGGAAGCTCAAGGGGGAGGTAGCTCAGGCGTTCAAGGAGAGGGTCATTAAGGAGGACCCTTGGGAGGAAGAAGGGGATGCAGACAATGTGTGGATGAAGATGGCGACTTGCATTCGTAAGGTGGCCTCAGAGGAGATTGGAGTGTCCAAGGGAAGGAGAAGCGAAGATAAGGATACCAGGTGGTGGAATGATGATGTCGAGAAGGCGATTACAAAGAAGAAAGATTGCTTCAGATGCCTATACCTGGATAGGACTGCACACCACATAGAGAAGTACAAGATGACGAAGAAGGCCGCAAAGCGAGCTGTTGGTGAAGCAAGGGGTCGGGCGTATGAGGACCTCTACCAACGGTTAGGCACGAAGGAAGGCAAAAGGGACATCTATAAGATGGCCAAGATCCGAGAGAGGAAGACGAGGGATATTGGCCATGTCAAATGCATCAAGGACGGAGCAGGCCAACTCTTGGTGAAGGATGAGGAGATTAAGCATAGATGGCGGGAGTACTTCGACAAGCTGTTCAATGGGGAGAATGAAAGATCTACCATTGAACTGGATGACTCTTTTGATGAGACCAACATGCGTTTTGTGCATCGAATCCAGGAGTCTGAGGTCAAGGAGGCTTTAAAAAGGATGAAGGGAGGCAAGGCGATGGGCCCGGATTGTATCCCCATTGAGGTGTGGAAAGGTCTCGGGGACATAGTGATAGTATGGCTAACCAAGCTTTTCAACCTCATTTTTCGGACAAACAAGATGCCAGAAGAATGGAGATGGAGTATATTAGTACCAATCTTGAAGAACAAGGGGGATGTTCAGAGTTGTACTAATTATCGTGGAATTAAGTTGATGAGCCATACAATGAAGCTATGGGAGAGAGTCATTGAGCAGCGCTTAAGAAGAATGACAAGCGTGAACAAAAACCAGTTTGGTTTCATGCCTGGGAGGTCATACATGGAAGCCATTTTCTTGGTACGACAGCTTATGGAGAGATATAGGGAGCAAAAGAAGGACTTGCATATGGTGTTCATTGACTTGGAGAAGGCCTATGATAAGATACCACGGGATGTCATGTGGTGGGCCTTGGAGAAACACAAAGTCCCAGCAAAGTACATTACCCTCATCAAGGACATGTACGATAATGTTGTGACAAGTGTTCGAACAAGTGATGTCGACACTGATGACTTCACGATTAAGATAGGACTGCATCAGGGGTCAGCTTTGAGCCCTTATCTTTTTGCATTGGTGATGGATGAGGTCACAAGGGATATACAAGGAGATATCCCATGGTGTATGCTCTTTGCGAATGATGTGGTGCTAGTTCACGATAGTCGGGTGGGGGTAAATAGGAAGTTAGAGTTATGGAGACAAACCTTGGAATCGAAAGGGTTTAGGCTTAGTAGGACTGAAACCGAGTACATGATGTGCGGTTTCAGTACTACTAGGTGTGAGGAGGAGGAGGTTAGCCTTGATGGTCAGGTGGTACCTCAGAAGGACACCTTTCGGTATTTGGGGTCAATGCTGCAGGAGGATGTGGGTATTGATGAAGATGTGAACCATTGGATCAAAGAAGGATGGATGAAGTGGCGCCAAGCTTCTGGCATTCTCTGTGACAAGAGAGTTCCACAAAAGCTAAAAGGCAAGTTCTACAGGACGGCGGTTCGACCCGCAATGTTGTATGGCACTGAGTGTTGGCCGACTAAAAGGCGACACGTTCAATAGTTAGGTGTGGCGGAGATGCGTATGTTGAGATGGATGTGTGGCCACACGAGGAAGGATCGAGTCCGGAATGATGATATACGAGATAGAGTTGGGGTAGCACCAATTGAAGAGAAGCTTGTCCAACATCGTCTGAGATGCTTTGGGCATATCCAGCGCAGGCCTCCAGAAGCTCCAGTGCATAGCGGATGGCTAAAGCGTGCGGAGAATGTCAAGAGAGGGCGGGGTAGGCCGAATTTGACATGGGAGGAGTCCGTTAAGAGAGACCTGAAGGATTGGGGTATCACCGAAGAGCTAGCTATGGACAGGGGTGCATGGAAGCTTGCTATACATGTGCCAGAGCCATGAGTTGGTTACGAGATCTTATGGGTTTCACCTCTAGCCTAGCCCAACTTGCTTGGGACTAAAGGCTTTGTTGTTGTTGTTGTTGTTGTTGGTCTCAGAAAGGGCTAGCGAGATACCATTTTGTTATATCACGTTATGATTACTTTGAGAAAGTGTTGTCATCCGAGTTTTATTATTATGGCTCACTAGCTGATTATGCTATTGATATGAGTAATTGTGAGAACTAGGTGTTATTGTGAGTATGGTTAGTTCATAATATTTGCTGAAACTTGAATGCTGACTTTTCATGTTTACAACAACAAGAGCAAACAGAGTTTGTAAAAGTTTTTCTTTATCACTTTCAGTTTATCAACTGAATTGCTTGAGGACAAGCAAAGGTTTAAGCTTGGGGGAGTTGATACGTCTCCAACGTATCTACTTTTCCAAACACTTTTGCCCTTGCTTTGGACTCTAACTTGCATGATTTGAATGAAACTAACCCGGACTGACACTGTTTTTAGCAGAACTGCCATGATGTTGTTTTATGTGTAGAAAAGAAAAGTTCTCGGAATGTCCGGGAAATCCACGGAGGCACTTTTTGGAATTAATAAGAATTTCTGGGCGAAAGAAATACACCAGGGGGCCCACACCCTGTCCACGAGACAGGGGGGCGCCCCCCCATAGGCCCCCCCTATAGGGCGCGCCCCCTATCTCGTGGGCCCCCTGGACCTCCACCGACCTCAACTCCAACTCCATATATTCACGTTCGGGGAGAAAAAAATCAGAGAGAAAGTTTCATCGCGTTTTACGACACGGAGCCGCCGCCAAGCCCTAATCTCTCTCGGGAGGGCTGATCTGGAGTCCGTTCGGGGCTCCGGAGAGGGGGATTCGTCGTCGTCGTCATCATCAACCATCCTCCATCACCAATTTCATGATGCTCACTGCCGTGCGTGAGTAATTCCATCGTAGGCTTGCTGGACGGTGATGGGTTGGATGAGATTTACCATGTAATCAAGTTAGTTTTGTTAGGGTTTGATCCCTAGTATCCACTATGTTCTGAGATTGATGTTGCTATGACTTTGCTATGCTTAATGCTTGTCACTAGGGCCCGAGTGCCATGATTTCAGATCTGAACCTATTATGTTTTCATGAATATATGTGTGTTCTTGCTCCTATCTTGCAAGTCTATAGTCACCTATTATGTGTTATGATCCGACAACCCCGAAGTGACAATAATGGGGATACTTCTCGGTGATGACCATAGTTTGAGGAGTTCATGTATTCACTATGTGCTAATGCTTTGTTCCGGTTCTCTATTAAAAGGAGGCCTTAATATCCCTTAGTTTCCGCTAGGACCCGCTGCCACGGGAGGGTAGGACAAAAGATGTCATGCAAGTTCTTTTCCATAAGCACGTATGACTATTTACGGAATACATGCCTACATTACATTGATGAACTGGAGCTAGTTCTGTGTCACCCTATGTTATAGCTATTACATGAGGAATCGCATCCGGCATAATTATCCATCACTGATCCATTGCCTACGAGCTTTTCATATATTGTTCTTCGCTTATTTACTTTTCCGTTGCTACTATTACAATCACTACAAAAACCCAAAAACTATTATCTTTACTTTTGCTACCGTTACCTTTATTATCATACTACTTTGCTACTAAATACTTTGCTGCAGATACTAAGTTATCCAGGTGTGGTTGAATTGACAACTCAACTGCTAATACTCAAGAATATTCTTTGGCTCCCCTTGTGTCGAATCAATAAATTTGGGTTGAATACTTTACCCTCGAAAGCTGTTGCGATCCCCTACACTTGTGGGTTATCAATCAACGGGTGGAAGAGAGGCTCCGACGCACCCCTACCTGGCGCACCAAATGTCGGATCTCGATTTCTGGCAAAAACCTTGAGGTTTGAACACTGGGGTGCACACGAAGATCTCTCACTACCTAATCACGCCCTCACCCTCGCCACGATCTCAAAGCCTAGCTCAACGAACCCGCAACACAAGAGACACAAGATTTTATACTGGTTCGGGCCACCGATGTGGTGTAATACACTACTCCAGTGTGGTGTGGTGGATTGCCTCTTGGGCTCAGGGTGAACAGTTACAAGGGAAGAACAGCCTCCTGAGGAGAGGTGTTCTTGTGCTTAGTGGGTGTGAGGATGGAATGGATCCAGTCCAAGATCAGTTGCCTCCTAATGTGGTGGCTAGTCCTATTTATAGGGGCCCTAGTCCTCTCCCCAAATATTGAGCGGGAAGGGAGCCAACAATGGCCAAATTTGAAGGGAGACAATTAGTACAAGTTATCCTGACTAAAGGTGGTCTTCGCCTGCCAAAGGCTCTGGTGGTGACGCCACCTTGGGCTCCATGATGACCTCCATCCTGTCGTCCCACTGGTCTTGGTCTCGTTGCACCAATATGGAAACCTTTGCCTGATGCCTCGCGACTCCTCGCCTGCGCTTGCCCCTTTAGCACCAAAGAGGAAACGAGGACACTGCGCGCGTCAGCGCCCGCCTGGCTCCAGTCGTCATGGCTTGCGTCATAGGAACCTTGCGAGGGGTCCCTTGCCTTGATCTTTCCACCCCTTGCAAGCCAGCCTAGTGAGGCTGCCCCTGAGGAGGTCTTGCATCGTCCTCCTCGCGAGGCTTGGCCCCTCGCGAGGGTCTTGAGTGTTTGTTGGAGAAAATGGGCCATACAGGGCCGCTGGCAGAGCCACGCCATGGGCCGCAAGTAGGCAAGTCTGGGGACCCCCGCTCCTAGGACGCCGACATATATGACCCCGAGCGTCGCACAATTATCATGGCACCTGGTTAGTCTACTTCTTCATTAATGTATTCACTCTCAGAAAGAAACTTTCACTTTGTCCCAAGTTTCAGACTCTTCGAGTGTTATGAACCCATTCCTTTCAAAGATGTGGAAGTGTTAGCCTGGGTGCTGAGTCTAGATTACTGCATGTTTGCGAGGTATAGGGTATTTATCTCACACCGTAACACACATAATCTTTTCTTATCGAGAGGCTTGTTGAAGATATTAGTGAGATTGTCTCCGGTCTTGACATGATTGATAACAATATCCTCTCAAGCCACATGATCACGAATAAAGTGATGTCTGATGGCAATATGCTTCATGCGAGAATGCTACACAGGATTGTGTGCAATTTTGATAGCACTCTCATCATCACAATAAAGAGGTATATGCTTGACCTTGATGCCATAATCCTTCAGTTTCTGCTTCATCCACAATAATTGAGTGCAACAAGAGCTAGCAGCAATATATTCAGCCTCAGTCGTAGATAGAGATACACAATTCTGCTTCCTTGAAGACCAACAGACCAAGGATCTACCAAGGAAATGACATGTCCCCGAAGTAGATTTCCTATTAACCAAATCACCAACCCAATCTGAGTCTGAATAACCAACAAAATCAAACTATGCTCCCTTAGGATACCATAAACCTAAGGTGGGGGTGTGAGCCAAATATCTTAGAATGCGCTTGACCGCTTGGTGATGCGATTCTTTTGGTACAACTTGATAGTGGGCACACATGCAAACACTCAACATAATGTCAGGTCTGGATGCACATAGGTAAAGAAGAGATCCAATCATCGAATGATAGGCTTTCTGATCATAATCCTTACCGTACACATCTGCATCTAGCTTACCATTCATGGGCATTGGAGTCCTATAGCCCTTCATTTTGGAATCTTGCATTCTGAATTTCTTCAGACACTCCTTCAGATATTTTTCCTTAGAAATGAAGATGCCACTCGCTTGTTGATGTATTTGTAGTCCGAGAAAGAATTTGAGTTCACCCATCATGGAGATTTGATATTTACCAGACATTAGTTTCCCGAATTCTAAGCTGCATGCATTGTTAGTATAGCCGAACATAATATCATCCACATTGATTTGACAAATGAATAAATAATTGTCAATAGCACGAGTGAAAAGTGTGGGATCAGTGGAACCTGTTTTGAACCCCTTGTCGAGCAAAAACTTCTTCAGGGTGTCATAGCAAGCTCTGGGGGCTTGCTTTAGCCCATATAAAGCTTTCTTCAACCTATAAACTTCGTTAGGAAACTCAGGTTGTTCAAAGCCAGGTGGCTGTCTAACATAATCTTCATCATCAATTTCACCATTGAGGAAAGCACTTTTCACATCCATTTGATAAAGCAGGATATCATTGTAATTTGCATAAGCAAGTAGAATGCGAATTGCCTCAAGGCATGCAACATGAGCATATGTTTCACCAAAATCAATGCCTTCTACCTTTGTGTACCCTTGAGCAACAAGTTGTGCTTTGTTTCTTACCACAATACCATTTTCATCTTGCTTGTTACGGAAGATCCATTTTGTGCCGATGATATTGTACTTCTTGGGATCCGGTCTGTCAACCAATCCCCATACATCATTTAATTCGAATTGCACCAACTCCTCTTGCATGGCATTCATCCAATCTGGATCGTTCATGGCTTCTTCATATTTGGTAGGTTCTACCAAATAAACAAAGGAGAAACTGCCGCAGTAGTTACCCAAACGAGTACACGAACGAGTTATGGGTCGATAACCTACATTCTCAAGTTCATCAAGAATTAGTGAGGATCAATTCGATTTGCCACTCGAGGATGAGCATTTTCTTTGTGATGGTCATTATCATCAGCATCTGCATTTGTATCATCATTCCCTTCAGGATTGCCATTTTGATTGGCATTTGTGTTCTGATTGCCATTTCCATTCAGAGGAGCATTTGCTTTGGCAGAGGCTTGACCAGTTCAGAGGAGCATCATCATCAGATGACTCAGGTGCATTTTGTTCAACAGGCTTGTCACTCCCAATGGCCATTTGCCGAATTGCGCCCGATACCAGCGGTTCATCTATCACATTTGGCAAGTGCTCCTTTTGAGAGCCGTTAGATTCATCAAACCGCACATTTACCGTTTCCATAATTTTCATGTGGTGAGAGTTATAGACTCGATACATATGCGAGTTTGAGCCATAACCAAGAAGAAAACCTTCATGTGCTTTAGGTGCAAACTTGGAAGAGTGATTCATATCAAGAACATAGCAAGGTGCACCAAAAACATGAAGATCAGAAACATTTGGTTTCTTGCCAGTGATAAGCTCATATGAAGTTTTCTTAAGGAACTTGTGAAGATAAACACGATTGATGACATGACAAGCAGTGTTAATGGCATCGAACCAGAAGCGAATGGGGGTTTTATACTCACTGAGCATTGTTCTTTCCATTTCAATGAGAGTTTTGTTCTTCCGTTCAACAACTCCATTTTGTTGAGGAGTGTAAGTAGCACAGAACTCATGGGTGATACCATGATCATCGAGAAATTCAGCAATGTGAGTATTTTTTGAACTCAGCTCCATTGTCACTTCTGACATGCTTAATTAGCACATCATATTAAGTCTGGGCCTTCTTAGCAAAACTTTTGAATATGTCTTGAGTACAAGTCTTGTCTTCAAGGAAGAATACCCAAGTGTATCGGGAGAAATCATCAACAATAACAAGACCATAATGACTGCCACCAAAGCTTGCATAATTTTGAGGACTGAATAAATCCATATGAAGAATTTCCAGTGGTCTTGTTGTGGTCATGACTGTCTTGGATGAATGATGTTTCTTAGCCAATTGACCAGCTTCACAAGCACCACAAAGACAATTCTTGTCAAATTTCACACCAGGAATGCCACGAAGATGCTTTTTCTTCACCAAATTCTGCAAGTTTCTCATACCTGCATGACCAAGTCTATGATGCCACAGCCATCCTTCGGTTGATTTTGCAAGCAAACAAGTTTGGACTGAGGGACCCTTAGAGAAATCCACAATCTAAAGATCACCCTTTCTAATTCCCTCAAAGACAAAGGAATGGTCAGAGGCCATGAAGACAATGCATTTGGATATATAGAATAGTACTAGCATGCCTAAATCACGTAACTTGCCAACTGACATAAGATTGAAACCAAGGGATTGAACAAGTAGCACATCATCAATAGATTTGTCCTTGGAAATAACAATTTTACCTAAGCCAATTACCTTCCCTTTGTTGTTGTTACCAAAAGTGATATATTTCAGAGAAGAAGCAGTTAAGTTGGGGTCGACAAACAATGACTTGTCTCCGGCCATATGACTTGTGCATCCACTGTCCATAATCCATTCAATACACCCGGAGACATAGTCCTGCAGAAGAATTATGCTTTCTTAACCACCCACATCTTTGCAGGTTGCTTCGAAACAAATGAACAAGCAGGATATGATTTTTTTTGATAAGCATAGTTGTTGCTCGATGAGGAGCGAGAGTAATTGAATAAGCATTAAAATTCCTTCCAGATGAATGAGCATAGTGATTCTATCCTCTATGCATATATTCATTATGTCGAATTCTTTGCTCCTGCATGGTTAGACGAGTAGAAATAGGCAGGGCATCAACAGTTTTCTTAGGCACCCAAATGATTTTCCTTGGGGAACCATTTCTGTTGTTCAGTCCAACATAGCGAGCAATTGTTTCACCATGTTGATCTTTGAACAACTTATAGTTTTCCACGGAATCATCATCGGGATATTCAGGAATGGAAAAGTTATATACCGAAAGCAATGCAATGTCGAGCATTTTGCTCTTTGCAGGAACCCACACAGTCTTAGGATATTGATGTGGTTCCCAGTAAGTGCCATTGTCATTCATTTTCCTTTCGAAACTGATCCCTTCCTTTTGGGGATTTTTGTGAAGAATAGATTTCTTCAGAACATGGCAAAGGGTTTGATGCCCTTTGAGAGATTTGAACATTCATGTCTGAAGAAGATCCTTCAACCTAGCATTTTCATCAGAAACAGAACTGTTTTCCTCAATTGAGGGGTTAGCACTCATAGATGATTCGGCATTAGATTCAACATACTTTCTTTTAAGACATTTTAAACATGGTGGCTCAAACACTTCAGGTTTCTCCTTGAGTTGTTGGGTGAGAAGAGAATTTTCTCTTAACAAGTCTTCATGAGCCTCTCTCAGTGCCTCGAGTTCCTGTTTCCTTTTCAGGAAATCATAGGTCAATCTCTCGTCATCTGCTGAGAGAAAGTCATGAGGAGTTGTGAGTTCATCCATTCGTGACTTGAGAGTAGCATACTCTTCGGTCAGCGACTGATTCTTTTCCTTCTCCTCAACCAACAACCCTTCGGACTTCCTGAGGGTTTTCTCAATTTTCTCAAGAGAGTTTTGTTGAATATTGGGAATTTTGATCAACTTAGCATGGTTATCCTCATTAGAGTGAACCTTGTGATGTTTGACGGGTACCTTTTCTTTCGAGGCTTTAGCCATGAAGCAGTAGGTAGGAGTTTCATCATCGCTCTTTGGGTTCCCGAAGAAATTCGTTGCCGGGGAAGAGGCGCATGCTATGCCGGCCATGCCTGAGTCGGAATCCTCATCAGACTCATTTTCTTCTTCGGAAGCAGACGATTCTTCTTCTTCAGAATCCATCTCCTTGCCGGTCCTTGGCCTTGCGATAGGTACTCTTGCGGTTGGAGGAGGACTTGGAAGGATTCTTTGAGGAAGATCTTGAGGTGGAGCTGTCCTTCTTCTTGAAAAACATAGTTTTTTCTCATCATCGGAGTCATAGTTCTTGCTCTTGCCTTTGCTTCGGTAGTTGCTCGAGTCATATCTCATACTCGCAGGGATTTCAGCTTCCCAGAGAGGGTAGTCTGAAATGAAGTGTCATGGCTTTTTGCACTTGAAAGAGGTGTATTCTCCAGTAGGTTTTGAAGATTTTTAACCTCCAGAGTTGCTTGAACTTCTTTTCTGGAACTGGCTCTTCTTATGGAAACGTTGGAATCGTTTTGTGATTAGTGCGAGATCATTGCTGAGTCTTTCTGGATCATCAGAATCTTCTTCGGCATTTCCATCGTAGGAGGAAACAGCCATGGCCTTGAGAGCATGGTTTTTGTGTTGAGTTGAGCCATAAAGATCTCTCTTTTATTCTTCCTATTCTTCATGAGTGTTCAGTCTCTCCATAACATCATCAGAGTTGAGGCTCTTGAAATCGGGGTGTTCAAGAATCATCAAAACAAGCGTGTCAAATGAGGTGTCAAGGGATCGCAGCAATTTCTTAACAACTTCATGGTCAGTGATGTCTTTGGCGCTGAATCCTTGAAGTTCATTTGCTATGTCACTGAGCCGACCAAAGGTTTGTTGACAGCTTTCATTTCCAATGCGCTTGAAGCAATTGAACTTCGCCCAAAGAGTATCAATTCGATCTTCCTTTTGAGTTGACACTCCTTCATTGATCTTTTCGAGGACATCCCATAGTGTCAGATTCGGGGCTCCGTATACCCAAGATAGATTCGAACTCGTGCAAACAACTCAACCTTCCCAGTCTGCCAACTCGTCGATCCCAAGGCCTAGCTCGATGAACTAGGAGGAAATGGGACAAGGCAGTTTACCCAGGTTCGGGGCACCTTGCGGTGTAATACCCTACTATTGCTTTGTGGTGGATTAGTGCTACGTCTTGAGCTTGCGTTGGTTTTCCTTGAAGAGGAAAGGGAGATGCAGCAATAGTAGCGTAAGTATTTGCCTCAGTTTTTGAGAACCAAGGTATCAATCCAGTAGGAGGCTCCTCAAAAGTCCCACGCACCTACACAAACAAACAAGAACTCGCAACCAACACAATAAAGGGGTTGTCAATCCCTTCAAGGCCACTTGCAAAAGTGAGATCTGATAGACATAATATGATAAGATAAATATATTTTTAGTATTTTATGATATAGATTGGAAAAGTAAACATGCAAATAAAATTAGATTGAAAGCTTTATATGATAAGAGATAGACCCGGGGGGCATAGGTTTCACTAGTGGCTTCTCTCAAGATAGCATAAGTATTACGGTGGGTGAACAAATTACTGTCGAGCAATTGATAGAAAAGTGAATAATTATGAGATTATCTAGGCATGATCATGTGTGTAGGCAGCACGTCCGTGACAAGTAGACCGACTCCTACCTGCATCTACTACTATTAATCCACACATCGATCGCTATCCAGCATGCATCTAGAGTATTAAGTTCATAAAGAACAGAGTAACGCGTTAAGAAAGATGACATGATGTAGAGGGATAAACTCATGCAATATGATATAAATCCCATCTTTTTATCCTCGATGGCAACAATACAATACGTGCCTTGCTGCCCCTGCTGTCATTGGGAAAGGACACCGCAAGATTGAACCCAAAGCTAAGCACTTCTCCCATTGCAAGAAAGATCAATCTAGTAGGCCAAACCAAACTAATAATTCGAAGAGACTTGCAAAGATAACTTAATCACACATAAAATAATTCAGAGGAGATTCAAATATTTCTCATAGATAAACTTGATCATAAACCCACAATTCATCGGATCTCGACAAACACACCGCAAAAATAGTTACATCAAATAGATCTCCAAGAAGATCGAGGAGAACTTTGTATTGAGATTCAAAGAGAGAGAAGAAGCCATCTAGCTAATAACTATGGACCCAAGGTCTATGGTAAACTACTCACAACTCATCGGAGAGGCCTTGGAGATGATGTAGAGGCCCTCCGTGATTGATTCCCCCTCCGGCAGAGCGCCAGCGAAGGCTACTAGATGGGATCTCGCGGATACAGAAGGTTACAGCGGTGGAAATAGTTTTTCGTGGTCCCTTCTAATGTTTTCGGGGTACATGGGTATATGTAGGAGGAAGAAGTAGGTCGGTGGACGCTCGAGGGGCCCACGAGGGTGGGGGCGCGCCCACCTGTAGGGGGCATGCCGGGTACCCTCGTGGTCGCCTCCCTTGTTTCTTGACTTCCACTACAAGTCCTCTGGATCACGTTTGTTCCAAAAATCACGCCCCCAAAGGTTTCATTCCGTTTGGACTCCGTTTGATATTCCTTTTCTTCGAAACACTGAAATAGGCAAAAAAAATAGCAATTCGGGCTGGGCATCCGGTTAGTAGGTTAGTCCCAAAAATGATATAAAAGTGTAAAGTAAAGCCCATAAACATCCAAAACGGGTAATATAATAGCATGGAACAATCAAAAAATATAGATACGTTGGAGATGTATCAAGCATCCCCAAGCATAATTCCTGCTCGTCCTCAAGTAGGTAAATGATAAAAACAGAATTTTTGATGTGGAATGCTACCTAGCATAATTCTCAATGTAATTTTGTTTATTGTGACATGAATGTTCAGATCCAAATGATTGAAAATAAAAGTTCATATTGACATAAGAAATAGTAATACTTCAAGCACACTAATCAAGCAATCATTTCTTCTCAAACTAACATGGCTAAAGAAAGTTCATCCCTACAAAATCATATAGTTAGGTCATGCTTCATTTTCGTCACACAAAAATGCTCCCATCTTGCACACCCCCGATGACAAGCCAAGCAATTGTTTCGTACCTAAATAATCTCAAACTTTTTCAACTTTCACGCAATACATGAGCATGAGCCATGGATATAGCACTATGGGTTGAATAGAATATGATGATGGGGATTGTGTGGAGAAGACAAAAAAGGAGAAAGTCTCACATTGACGAGGATAATCAACGGGCTATGGAGATGCCCATCAATTGATGTCAACATGAGGAGTAGGGATTGCCATGCAACGGATGCACTAGAGCTATAAATGTATGAAAGCTCAACAAAAGAAACTAGTGGGTGTGCATCCAACTTGCTTGCTCACGAAGACCTAGGGCATTTGAGGAAGCCCATTGTAGGAATATACAAGCCAAGTTCTATAATGAAAAATTCCCACTAGTATATGAAAGTGACAACATATGAGACTCTCTATATGAAGAACATGGTGCTACTTTAAAGCACAAGTGTGGAAAAAAAGATAGTAACATTGCCGCATTTTTTATTTTCTCTTTTTTTGGGCCTTTCTTTTTTTATTTGGCCTTTCTCCTTTTTCTTATTTGGCTTCTTTTTTATTTGGCCTTTCTTTTTGTTATTTGGGCACAATGCTCTAATAATGATGATCATCACACTTCTATTTATTTACAACTCATGAATTACAACTCAATACTAGAACAAGATATGACTCTATATGAATGCCTCCGGTGGTGTACCGGGATGGGCAATGAATCAAGAGTGACATGTATAAAAAATTATGCATGGTGGCTTTGCCACAAATACGATGTCAACTACATGATCATGCAAGGCAATATGACAATGATAATGCATGTCATGATGATGAACGGAACGGTGGAAATTTGCATGGCAATATATCTCGGAATGGCTATGGAAATGCCATAATAGGTAGGTATGGTGGCTGTTTTGAGGAAGATATAAGGAGGTTTATGTGTGATAGAGTGTATCGTATCATAGGGTTTGGATGCACTGGCGAAGTTTGCACCAACTCTCAAGGTGAGAAAGGGCAATGCATGGTACCGAAGAGGCTAGCAATGATGGAAGGGTGAGAGTGCGTATAATCCATGGACTCAACATTAGTCATAAAGAACTCATATACTTATTGCAAAAATCTATAAGTCATCAAAAACCAAGCACTATACGCATGCTCCTAGGGGGATATATTGGTAGGAAAAGACCATCGCTCGTCCCCGACCGCCACTCATAAGGATGTACAATCTAAGAACACCTCATGTTTCAAATTTGTTACACGACTTTACCATACGTGCATGCTACGGGACTTGCTAACTTCAACACAAGCATTCTTTAAATTCATAATCACCCAACTAGCATGACTCTAATATCACTACCTCCATATCTCAAAACAATTATCAAGTATCAAATTGATCATAGCATCCAATTCACTTCCTATGATAGTTTTTATTATACCCAACTTGGATGCCCATCATTCTAGGACCAATTTTATAACCATAGCAAATACCATGCTGTTCTAAAAGACTCTCAAAATAATATAAGTGAAGCATGAGCGATTAACAGTTTCTACAAAATTAAGCCACCGTCGTGCTCTAAAAGATAAAAGTGAAGCACTAGAGCAAAAACTATCTAGCTCAAAAGATATAAGTGAAGCACATAGAGTATTCTAATAAATTCCAATCAAGTGGGTTTCTCCCAAAAGGTGTGTACAGCAAGGATGATTGTGGTAAAATAAAAAGCAAATACTAATATCATACAAGACGCTCCAAGCAAAACACATATCATGTGGTGAATAAAAATATAGCTCCAAGTAAAGTTACCGATAGACGAAGATGAAAGAGGGGATGCCTTCCGGGGCATCCCCAAGATTAGGCTTTTGGTTATACTTGAATATCTTGGGGTGTCATGGGAATCCCCAAGCTTAGTCTCTTGCCACTCCTTATTCCATAGTCCATCAAATCTTTACCCAAAACTTGAAAACTTCACAACACAAAACTCAACAGGAAATCTCATAAGCTCCGTTAGTGCAAGAAAGAAAAACCACCACATAAGGTACTGTAATGAAATCATTATTTATTTATATTGGTGTTAAACCTACTGTATTTCAACTTATCTATGGTTCATACCCCTACATACTAGCCATAGATGCATTAAAATAAGCAAACAACACACGAAAAACAGAATCTGTCAAAAACGGAACAGTATGTAGAAACCTGTAACTCTTGAATACTAAGGGGAACTTTAAAAATCCTACCAAAATTGGAAGTCCTGAGAAATTTGTCTATTGATCTACAGAAAAAATAATCAACGCAAAAGCACGTTTTTGTGAATTACTAAAATTATTTTCATGCGCGCAAAGTTTCTGTTTTTCAGCAGAATCAAATTAACTATCACCATAGGTTATCCTATAGGTTCTACTTGGCACAAACACTAATTAAAACATAAAACACATCTAAACAGAAGATATATGAAACATTTATTACTAAACAGAAGCAAAAACAAAAAACAAAGATAAAATTGGGTTGCCTCCCAACTAGCGCTATCGTTTAACGCCCCTAGCTAGGCATAAAAGCGAGGATAGATCTAAGTAGTGCCATCTTTGGCACTCAATTCATAAGTAGCTCACATGATAGATTCATAAGGTAATTTGACTTTGTTTCTTTGAAATTGCTTCATGCCTTTCCTTAATGGGAATTGGAATCTAATATTCCCTTCCTTCATATCAATAATTGCACCAATCGTTCTAAGGAAAGGTCTACCAAGAATAATAAGACAAGAAAGATTGCAATCTATGTCAAGAACGATAAAATCTACGGGCACTTAGTTCCTATTTGCAACAATAAGAACATCATTGATCCTTCCAATAGGCTTTTTAATGGTCGAATCCGCAAGGTGCCAATTTAAAGAGCAATCATCAAGATCATGGAAACCTAGAATATCGCATAAAGTTTTCGGTATCATGGAAACACTAGCACCCAAATCACACAAGGCATAACACTCATGATCTTTAATTTTAATCTTTATAGTAGGTTCCCACTCATCATTAAGTTTTCTAGGTATAGAAACTTCCAAATTAAGTTTTTCATCATATTGCATCAAGGCATCAACAATATGTTTGGTAAAAGCTTTATTTTGACTATAAGCATGAGGAGAATTCAAAACGGATTGCAACAAGGAAATACAATCTACTAAAGAACAATTATCATAATTAAATTCCTTGAAATCCAAGATAGTGGGTTCAATGCTATTTAAAGTCTTGACCTCTCCAATCCCACTTTTACCAAATTTAGCATCAAGATCTAAGAACTCCGAATTATTGGGACGCCTTTTAACTAAAGTTGACTCATCTCCAGTCCCATCATTATTAAGATTCATATTGCAAAACAAAGATTTAATAGGGGACACATCAATAACTTTTAGATCTTCATCATTATTTTCATGGAAACTAGAAGAACACGCCTTTACAAAGCAATCTTTCTTAGCACGCAATCTAGCGGTTCTTTCTTTGCACTCATCAATGGAAATTCTCATAGCTTTGAGAGACTCATTGATATCATGCTTAGGAGGAGTAGATCTAAGTTTGAAAGAATAAACATCAAGTGAAAGTCTATCAACGTTCCTAGCCAAATAATCAACTTTAAGCAATTTTTCTTCAAGCAAAGCATTAAAATTCTTTTGAGAGATCATAAATTCTTTAACACTATTCTCAAAATCAGAGGGCATCTTATTAAAATTACCATAAGAATTATTGTAGGAATTTCCATAATTATTAGAGGAATTACTAGGGAACGGTCTAGCATTAAAGTTTCCTCTATAAGCATTGTTACCAAAATTATTCCTACCAACAAAATTCACATCCATAGATTCATTATTGTTCTCAATCAAAGTAGACAAAGGCATATCATTGGGATCAATAGGAGCACTCTTAGTAGCAAACAATTTCATAAGTTCATCCATCTTTCCACTCAAAACATTAATTTCTTCTATACATGCACTTTTTTACTAGTAGATCTTTCGGTGTGCCATTGAGAATAATTAGCCATAATGTTATCAAGCAGTTTAGTAGCTTCTCCTAACATGATTTCCATAAAAGTGCCTCCCACGGCCGAATCTAAAAGATTTCTAGAAGCAAAATTCAAGTCGGCATAAATTTTTGTATGATC
The DNA here is from genome assembly GCF_002162155.2 of Triticum dicoccoides. Classification (NCBI taxonomy): domain Eukaryota; kingdom Viridiplantae; phylum Streptophyta; class Magnoliopsida; order Poales; family Poaceae; genus Triticum; species Triticum dicoccoides. The sequence continues at coordinate 228,494,707 of NC_041391.1, forward strand.
ATCCATAAATTCAAACCATGATTTGGGCAATTGCGAATCATTAATTTTATTCTTTCCCAAGATTGGGCAACATGCTCATGATCAAGTTGTTTAAAATTCATAATATCGTTCCTAAGAGAGATGATCTTAGCGGGAGGAAAATACTTAGAGATAAAAGCATCTTTGCACTTATTCCATGAATCAATACTATTCTTAGGCAAAGACGAAAACCAAACTTTAGCACGATCTCTAAGTGAAAATGGAAATAACTTCAATTTAACAATATCATTATCTGTATCTTTCTTCTTTTGCATCTCACACAAATCAACAAAATTGTTTAGATGGATAGCGGCATCTTCACTAGGAAGGCCGGAGAATTGATCTTTCATAACAAGATTCAGCAAAGCAGCATTGATTTCACAAGACTCAACATCATTAAGAGGAGCAATCAGAGTACTATGGAAATCATTATTATTGGTATTGGAAAAGTCACACAATTTGGTATTATCTTGCGCCATTGCAACAACTAATCCAACACACAAGCAAACAAAAAGGCAAGCGAAAGAGAGAGGAGGTTGGGAAAGAGAGGGCGAATAAAACGGCAAGGGTGAAGTGGGGGAGAGGAAAACGAGAGGCAAATGGCAAATAATGTAAGTGCGAGGGAGATGAGCTTGTGATGGGTACTTGGTATGTCTTGACTTGAGCAAAGACCTGCCCGGAAACGGTGCCAGAAATCCTTCTTGCTACGTCTTGAGCTTGCGTTGGTTTTCCTTGAAGAGGAAAGGGTGATGCAGCAATAGTAGCGTAAGTATTTCCCTCAGCTTTTGAGAACCAAGGTATCAATCCAATAGGAGGCTCCTCAGAAGTCCCACGCACCTACACAAACAAACAAGAACTCACAACCAACGCAATAAAGGGGTTGTCAATCCCTTCAAGGCCACTTGCGAAAGTGAGATCTAATAGAGATAATATGATAAGATAAATATATTTTTTAGTATTTTATGATATAGATTGGAGAAGTAAACATGCAAATAAAAGTAGATTGAAAGCTTTATATGATAAGAGATAGACCTGGGGGCCATAGGTTTCACTAGTGGCTTCTCTCAAGATAGCATAAGTATTACGGTGGGTCAACAAATTATTGTCGAGCAATTGATAGAAAAGTGAATAATTATGAGATTATCTAGGCGTGATCATGTATGTAGGCAGCACGTCCGTGACAAGTAGACCCACTCCTGCTTGCATCTACTACTATTACTCCACACATCGACCGCTATCCAGCATGCATCTAGAGTATTAAGTTCATAAAGAACAGAGTAACGCATTAAGAAAGATGACATGATGTAGAGGGATAAACTCATGCAATATGATATAAATCCCATCTTTTTATCCTCGATGGCAACAATACAATACGTGCCTTGCTGCCCCTGCTGTCATTGGGAAAGGACACCGCAAGATTGAACCCAAAGCTAAGCACTTCTCCCATTGCAAGAAAGATCAATCTAGTAGGCCAAACCAAACTAATAATTCGAAGAGACTTGCAAAGATAACTTAATCACACATAAAAGAATTCAGAGGAGATTCAAATACTTCTCATAGATAAACTTGATCATAAACCCACAATTCATCGGATCTCGACAAACACACCGCAAAAAAAGTTACATCAAATAGATCTCCAAGAAGATCGAGGAGAACTTTGTATTGAGATTCAAAGAGAGAGAGAAGAAGCCATCTAGCTAATAACCATGGACCAGAAGGTCTGTGGTAAACTACTCACAACTCATCGGAGAGGTCTTGGAGATGATGTAGAGGCCCTCCGTGATCGATTCCCCCTCCGGCGGAGCTCCGGCGGAGCGCCGACGAAGGCTCCAAGATGGGATCTCACGGATACAGAAGGTTACGGTGGTGGAAATAGTTTTTTGTGGTTGCTTCTGATGTTTTCAGGGTACATGGGTATATGTAGGAGGAAGAAGTAGGTCGGTGGACGCTCGAGGGGCCCACGAGGGTGGGGCGCGCCCACCTGTAGGGGGCGCACCGGGCACCCTCGTGGCCGCCTCCCTTGTTTCTTGACTTCCACTCCAAGTCCTCTGGATCACGTTTGTTCCAAAAATCACGCTTCCGAAGGTTTCATTCCGTTTGGACTCCGTTTGATATTCCTTTTCTTCGAAACACTGAAATAGGCAAAAAAAAACAGCAATTCGGGCTGGGCCTCCAGTTAGTAGGTTAGTCCCAAAAATGATATAAAAGTGTAAAGTAAAGCCCATAAACATCCAAAACGGGTAATATAATAGCATGGAACAATCAAAAATTATAGATACGTTGGAGACGTATCTATTAGCCTCGAGGTGGGCTGAGGATGAACTAGTACAATGGAAGAACATCCTCAGGAGGTGTGTTCTTGTGTTTGAGTGAGCTGGTGAGGGTGTGGATGGTCTGGATCCCTGTCTATGGTGGTTGCTATGCTATACTTATAGTGGCGTTGGTCCTCTTCCCCCAAAATGAAGGCGGAAAGGGATCCCACAACGACCAAATTCGAAGGGAGACAACTAGTACATCTTATCCTGACGAAAGGTGGTATTCGCGTGCAAAGGTTCAAGCTATGCCGCCGTGGTGGGCTCGGCAATGACCTCCGTCCTGCCGTCCTGGCGGTCTTGGTCTTGTAGCATGGAAATGGAAACCTTTGGTTGATTCCTCGGGACTCCGCGCCTGCACTTGCCTCTTTAGCACCAAAGAGGAAACCTATTGTACTGCGCCCACTAGTGTCCGCCTGGCCTTGGTCGTCATGGCTTGCGCCATCCAGCCCTCACGAGGCGAGGGCTCGCATAGAAATCTCCACTCCTCAGGAGCCAGCCTAAGGAGACCACTCCTTCTGGTGGTCTTGGCATTGTACGCCTCACGAGGCTTGGCCCCTCGCGTGGGTCTTGTGTCGTTGGTGCTAAGGTGGACTGTACCAGGCCGCCATTGGAGCCATGAAGTGGGTTGCAGGCAGGCAAGTCTAGGTACCCCGGTTCCCAGAACACCGATAGTAGCCCCCGGGCCCAAGCGCGCTCAGACTTGGCTTCCGGGAGAAGCCAAAGGGAAAGGGTGGAGCGCTGTGGAGCCCAACCGCCTGCGGCCCCGGTCGATGTGTGGCGCTTGATGGGATGTGGGCGTCTTTGCTTCCCCATGCTGCCTTGGCAACCGTTCGACTTAACCAGAACCTGCTGCATGCAAAAAGATCATCATTACTGGGGATCATGGAGGCCGGCGGTTGGCCTCCCTCTGGGTATAAATGGGGGGAGCGGCGGAGCCCCCCTGCTTATCTCCATCTTCTCGTTGCTTGCTCTTTCTTCTTCCTTCTTGTCTTGTTGTCTTGCTGAAGCATCCACGGTGCCTATAAGGAGGTTTTCCACGGCAGAGAAGGGAAAAGCTCCTCGGGAGGAGCTCGGGCCACTCCCGCCGAAGAAAAGGCTTCGCTGCTCCTGTGACGCCGGCGAGGGGCCGGTGGTGACGCGGCCTTGGCACGAGCGGCCTCAACCTGGCTTCACGATCCCTATGTACGCCCGCACGCAGAGCTCTGGGCAGGGGGCAACGCCCAGCGCTGCGTGGGTCGAGGTCGCGGAAGACAGGCTGTGGCTACATGGCCAGTCGGCTTACGAACTCACGCCAAAGGCACATCACGCGAGTTCATGGTCTGGGCAGCAATGCTGTCGCGCACGTGAATCCGGATCATGAGGTTCTTCGCCGAGGAGATACTGCCTAGGGGGCCCGCCGAGATGTGGCTGCAACACGCCGGGTGCTGCAGCCAAGCTACTGAAGAGGAGATCGAGGTCGTCCCCCCGGGCGACGTCTTCATGACTCAAGGATGGGGCGAGATCGCCCGTGCCTGCTGTCTGGAAGGGGCCCTTGCCATCCACTTCAAATACGACGAAGCCTCCACGCTTTTCTTCAAGGTCTTTGGCCGGCGTCTGGAGTGCTGCTCTGGAAGAGGAGATCCACGTTGCATGGCCACGGGCGTTCAACTTGCCCTTGGCCTTGTCAGCAGCTCCTCCAGTAGCAGCAGCGACTCCCCAGAATCCAGCGATTCTCTGGAGTCCAGTGATGATGATGGCTACGAGCCGCCGAGCTCTTGTCGTGCCCGGAGCACAGCAGCGCTGTTGGCCCGGCCTCGTCGGTGATGTCCTGTGGCCGGGGTTCTTCCAAGTCTTTTTCTTTTGTTTTCCCTGCGTGGAATCGTGACGGACCCCATGGGGGGTATGTAAGAAACTTTAATACTTCTTCCTTAACGTTATCATTCCTAGTTCAGTTTTGTGACTGCGTATCTCGCTTTGGCATGGTGCTCCTTTTTGTTCTCTCGGTAGCTTAGTGCTCTACGCCGATAGGACCCAGTCCACAGGCAGGCTTCAGCCATCGCTGATATGCCACGTCGCGATGCCGTGATCAAGGCTAGGAGGTGAGCAGCCTGAGGTCCGGTAAGAGCCCCTGAGGCACGATGCTCAGGAGGTCCCCTTTAGCATGCAAGCAGCTCCATGAAGGCCGAAAAGGAAAGTGGCATTTCCCGAGCGAGATCGCGAGAGTCAAAATACTGGGTCGTGAGGTTCACGCCGTTATGTATGGGGTGACTTATCTTGGTGAGCTCGCGGTGATTCCCTTGCGTGACGCCTGACCATGTCTTGGTGGTGGCACTTCTAAGAAGGGCTCATGCCAGCCCCCCTTTTTTTGCTCACATAGATGATCTACGTTCTCGGGTCCCAAACCTCGAGCGGGGCTCAGCCGCCACTAGTATGCCAGGTCGCGATGCAAGGCTCAAGGACAGGGGGTGAGGGCTCGGGAGCCATTAGGAGCCCCTATGGCGCGATGCTCAGGAGCCTCCTTTAACGTGCAAGCGATTTGCATGAAAAAGGAGTAGCCGATGGGGCCGCTCGTCCAGAGGTTCCTGCAAGTTAGTTGGAGAAAGAGACCAGAACACATATCCGCGCTTGCTGTCGTGCCGTTGATCTTTCGGCAAGTAGATGAACGCACTGAGGACCTGGCGAGGTGATGTGCACGGGGCAGGCCACGAGTCAGAGCTTGATCTCTCAGGTTTATCAGTGCTGCAGGGACGAACCCGAGCACAGGCACCGTGCCAGCCGCCCCCATGGCGGGATGAGCAAACGGCGGGTTAGCAACCCACGGAGGACGCGAAGGGCGACAAAGCACCGGACATGCAGGTGATAATCATAAAGCAACTCATGAAAGAGTAAGGCCAGTTCTGATAGATGCAAAGAACGATACATGCCGCAGGGACGGACCCACACGGCTTGGGGATAATGCAGCCCGAGGGGCACCCCAACTGAACAAACCAAAAAGTGTCACCTGGCACCGTTACTGAAGAAGTGTTGAAGTAGCTGAAGACGCGTGTTGTAGAGGTCACTCCTCATGAGCCATCCAGGTCCTGAACCTTGTGACGCTCTGGAGGCCCAGGGGGCTTGCGAGGATCCAACGCCACCTCCGATAGGATCACCTGGTGCCTAACCTCATCAGCCGCCAGGACGCCCTGCATGTGGCGCTGCTACGTGGCAGCCTTTTTCAACGAATCAAAAGGCATGCGAACATAGATGTGAGGGGGCCTTCGCACCAGCCAATGTGGGATGACCAGAAGAGCTCCTGAGACGCGGCTCTGTTGAGCCCTAGGATGTTGACGCAGACGTGCAGCTCGCTGCCCTCGTCAGGGAGGGAGCCGCGCTGGGTGGTGCAGGGCAACTCTTGCCTCGCATGGCTCTTGCTTCCTAAAGCTCCTTGGTTGCCTCGGTGATGAACTCCTGAGCGACTGGCGCCTCGCGCCCTGCGCTCTCCTTGTGGAAGTGCGCGTTGAAGAACGTCTCCACATGGTGCCCGAGCGCCTCCCTCGTGACGTGGGCCAGGTCAGAGGCCCTCCAGAGGAGAGCCCAAGAGCCCGACCTAAGAGGGGCGCCGGGCGCGCCTTCCTATGGGAGAGGGGAAGGCGCCCCGTCAGTGGGCAGAGGTCCTGAAGCACGGCAGTTGGTCGCCCCATCCTCCTGAAGTCCTAGGCGGAGCAGCTCCTTCTTCTTCTTGGGGACGGCCTCAGGAGGGTAGACATCACCCTCTTCCTCTGGATTCTCGACTGCCGCAGCCTAGTAGGCGCGCTCGAGGGAGCATACGGCGTCATTTTCGTCGCAGGCAACTGTGATGATGCCGCAGCTTCCTGGCATCTTGAGGACATTGTAGCCATGATGTGTTGCAGCCTTGAACTTGGCCAGGGCCGGATACCCAAGGATGGCGTTGTATGGGAGGCGAATGTGGGCGACGTCGAAGTCGATGAGCTCAGTGCGGTAGTTGTTGCGCTTGCCGAAGGTGACAGGGAGTCGGATCTGCCCTATCGGGGTGGTGGAGCCGTCAGACACTTCTGAGAAAGGCTTGGTAGGGAGGAGTTGGTCGTAGGGCACCTGGAGCCTGTCAAACATCTCGACGGAGAGAACATTGAGCCCCGCTCCGCCATCGATGAGTGTCTTGGTGACGAGGACGTTGCTAATGGTAAGCCAGCAGAGCATCAGGAGGGTGCCGGCAGTGGCCACGTGATACGTCTCCAACGTATCTATAATTTTTGATTGTTCCATGCTATTATATTATCTATTTTGGATGTTTAATGGGCTTTACTAAGCACTTTTATGTTATTTTTGGGACTAACCTATTAACCAAAGGCCCAGTGCAAATTGCTGTTTTTTTGCCTATTTCAGTGTTTCGCAGAAAAGAAATATCAAACGGAGTCCAAACGGAATGAAACCTTCGGGAGAGTTATTTTTGGAACAAACGTGATCCAGAGGACTTGGAGTGGACGTCAAGAAACAAGCGATGAGGCCACGAGGCAGGGAGGCGCGCCTGCCCCCTCGTTGGCCCCTCGCAGCTCCACCGACCTACTTCTTCCTCCTATATACACCCATATACCCCAAAAACATCCAGGAGCACCACGAAACCCTATTTCCACCGCCGCAACCTTCAGTACCCGTGAGATACCATCTTGGGGCCTTTTCCGGTGCTCCGTCGGAGGGGGAATCGATCGCGGATGGCTTCTACATCAACACCATATCCTCTCCGATGATGTGTGAGTAGTTTACCAAAGACCTTCGGGTCCATAGTTATTAGCTAGATGGATTCTTCTCTCTCTTTGGATCTCAATACAAAGTTCTCCTCGATCTTCTTGGAGATCTATTCAATGTAATTCTTTTTGCAGTGTGTTTGTCGAGAGCCGATGAATTGTGGGTTTATGATCAAGATTATCTATGAACAATATTTGAATCTCCTCTGAATTCTTTTATGTATGATTTGTTATCTTTGCAAGTCTCTTTGAATTATCAGTTTGGTTTGGCCTACTAGATTGATCTTTTTTGCAATGGGAGAAGTGCTTAGCTTTGGGTTCAATCTTGTGGTGTCCTTTCGCAGTGACAGCGGGGGTAGCAAGGCACGTATTGTATTGTTACCATCGAGGATAAAAAGATGGGGTTTATATCATATTGCTTGAGTTTATCCCTCTACATCATTTCATCTTGCCTAATGCATTACTCCGTTCTTATGAACTTAATATTCTAGATGCATGCTGGATAGCGGTCGATGTGTGGAGCAATAGTAGTAGATGCAGAATCGTTTCGGTCTACTTGTCACGGACGTGATGGCTATATACATGATCATACCTAGATATTCTCATAATTATGCACTTTTCTATCAATTGCTCGACAGTAATTTGTTCACCCACTTTAATGCTTATGCTATCTTGAGAGAAGCCACTAGTGAAACCTATGGCCCCGGGTCTATTCTCCATCATATAAGTTTCCAATGTATTTTTACTTTGCATTCTTTACTTTCAGTTTATATCATAAAAATACCAAAAATATTTATCTTATTATCTCTATCAGATCTCACTTTTCCAAGTGGCCATGAAGGGATTGACAATCCCTTTATCGCGTTGGTTGCAAGTTTCTTATTTGTTTGTGTAGGTACGAGGTGACTTGCGTGTAGTCTCCTACTGGATTGATACCTTGGTTCTCAAAAATTGAGGGAAATACTTACGCTACTTTGCTGCATCACCCTTTCCTCTTCAAGGGAAAACACAACGCAAGCTCAAGACGTAGCAAGAAGGATTTCTGGCACCGTTGCCGGGGAGATCTACGCCAAGTCAAGACATACCAAGTACCCATCACAACTCTTATCCCTCGCATTACATTATTTGCCATTTGCCTCTCGTTTTCCTCTCCCCCACTTCACCCTTGCCGTTTTATTCGCCCTCTTTTTCCGTTCGTCTCTTTTCTCTTGCTTCTTGTGTGCTTGTGTGTTGGATCGTTTGTCACGATGGCTCAAGACAATACTAAATTGTGTGACTTTTCCAATACCAACAATAATGATTTTCTTAGCACTCTCATTGCTCCTCTTACCGATGTTGAATCTTGTGAAATTAATGCTGCTTTGTTAAATCTTGTCATGAAAGATCAATTCTCCGACCTTCCTAGTGAAGATGCCGCCACACATCTAAACAACTTTGTCGATTTGTGTGATATGCAAAAGAAGAAATAAGAGGATAATGATATTGTTAAATTGAAGCTATTTCCGTTTTTGCTTAGAGATCGTGCTAAAACTTGGTTTTCGTCTTTGCCTAAAAATAGTATTGATTCATGGAATAAGTGCAAAGATGCTTTTATCTCTAAGTATTTTCCTCCCGCTAAGATCATCTCTCTTAGAAACGCTATTATGAATTTTAAGCAACTTGATCATGAACATGTTGCACAATCTTGGGAGAGGATGAAATTAGTGATACGTAATTGCCCTACACATGGTTTGAATTTATGGATGATTATACAAAAATTTTATGCCGGTTTGAATTTTGCTTCTGGAAATCTTTTAGATTCGGCCGCAGGAGGCACTTCTATGGGAATCACTTTAGGAGAAGCTACTAAACTTCTAGATAGTATTATGGTTAATTATTCTCAATGGCACACCGAAAGATCTACTAGTAAAAAGGTTCATGCGATAGAAGATATTAATGTTTTGAGTGGAAAATGGATGAACTTATGAAATTGTTTGCTAATAATAGTGCTCCTATTGATCCTAATGATATGCCTTTGTCTACTTTGATTGAGAATAATAATGAATCTATGGATGTTAATTTTGTTGGTAGGAACAATTTTGGTAACAACGCTTATAGAGGAAACTTTAATCCTAGGCCGTATCCTAGTAATTCCTCTAATAATTATGGTGATTCCTACAACAACTCTTATGGAAATTTTAATAAGATGCCCTCTGATTTTGAGACTAGTGTTAAAGAATTTATGATTTCTCAAAAGAATTTTAATGCCTTGCTTGAAGAAAAATTACCTAAGATTGATGTGTTGGCTAGGAACGTGGATCGAATTTCTCTTGATGTTGATTCTTTGAAACTTAGATCTATTCCTCCTAAGCATGATATCAATGAGTCTCTCAAAGCCATGAGAATTTCCATTGATGAGTGCAAAGAAGGAACCACTAGGATGCGTGCTAAGAAAGATTGCTTTGTAAAAGCGTGTTCTTCTAGTTTTCATGATAATAGGGATGAAGATCTAAAAGTAATTGATGTGTCCCCTATTAAATCTTTGTTTTGCAATATGAATCTTGATAATGATGGGACTGGAGATGAGTCAACTTTAGTTAAAAGGCGTCCCAATGATTCGGAGTTTTTAGGTCTTGATGCAAAAATTGGTAAAAGTGGGATTGAAGAGGTCAAAACTTTACATAGCAATGAACCCACTATTTTGGATTTCAAGGAATTTAATTATGATAATTGTTCTTTAATAGATTGTATTTCCTTGTTGCAATCCGTGTTAAATTCTCCTCATGCTTATAGTCAAAATAAAGCTTGTACTAAACATATCGTTGATGCTTTAATGCAATGTTATGAAGAAAAGCTTGAATTGGAAGTTTCTATCCCTAGAAAACTTTATGATGAGTGGGAACCTGCTATTAAAATTAAAATTAAAGATCATGAATGCTATGCTTTGTGTGATTTGGGTGCTAGTGTTTCCATGATTCCAAAAACTTCGTGTGATGTGTTAGGTTTCCGTGAATTTGATGATTGTTCTTTAAACTTGCACCTTGTGGATCCCACCATTAAGGAACCTATGGGAAGAATTAATGATGTTCTTATTATTGCAAATAGGAATTATGTGCCCATTGATTTCAATTTTCCTTATATAGATTGCAATCCTACATGTCCTATTATTCTTGATAGACCTTTCCTTAGAACGATTGGTGCAATTGTTGATATGAAAGAAGGAAATATTAGATTCCAATTTACATTAAGTAAAGGCATGGAACACTTTCCTAGAAATAAAATTAAATTACCTTATGAATCTATTATGAGAGCCACTTATGGATTGCATATCAAAGATGATAATACCTAGATCTATTCTTGCCTTTATGCCTAGCTAGGGGCGTTAAACGATAGCGCTTGTTGGGAGGAAACCTAATTTTATTTTTGTTTCTTGCTTTTTGGTTCTGTTTAGTAACAAATAATTCATCTAGCTTCTGTTTAGATGTGGTTTTATGTTTTAATTAGTGTTTCTGCCAAGTAGAACCTTTGGGAAGACTTGGGTGAAGTCTTTATGATCTTGCTGTAAAAAACAGAAACTTTAGCGCTCACTAGATTAGCTACAACGTTTTACTGGAGAGTTATATTTAGTTGATTCTTTTTTAAGATGATTAATAGATAAATTACTCACGTCCAGCAATTTATTTTAGAATTTTTGAAGTTATACAAGTATACGTTTGATACAGATTACTACAGACTGTTCTGTTTTTGACAGATTCTGTTTTTCGTGTGTTGTTTGCTTATTTTGATGAATCTATGGCTAGTATCAGAGAGTATGAACCATAGAGAAGTTAGAATACAGTAGCTTTAACACCAAAATAAATAAATAATGAGTTTATTACAGTACCTTATGATGGTGATTTGTTTTCTTATACTAACGGAGCTCATAAGATTTTCTGTTGAGTTTTGTGTTGTGAAGTTTTCAAGTTTTGGGTAAAGATTTGATGGATTATGGAATAAGGAGTGGCAAGAGCCTAAGATTGGGGATGCCCAAGGCACCCCAAGATAAAATTCAAGGACAACCAAAATACTAAGCTTAGGGATGCCCCGGAAGGCATCCCCTCTTTCGTCTTCGTCTATCGGTAACTTTACTTGATGCTATATTTTTATTCACCACATGATATGTGTTTTGCTTGGAGCGTCTTGTATGATTTGAGTCTTTGATTTTAGTTTAACACAATCTTCCTTGATGTACACACCTTTTGGGAGAGACACACATGAATCAGAATTTATTAGAATACTCTATGTGCTTCACTTATATCTTTTGAGCTAGATAATTTTGCTCCAGTGCTTCACTTATACCTTTTTAGAGCACGGTGGTGGTTTTATTTTATAGAAATAATTGATCTCTCATGCTTCAATTATATTATTTTGAGAGTCTTTTAGAACAGCATGGTAGTTTGGTTTGGCTATAAAATTAATCCTAATATGATGAACATCCAAGATGGGTATAATAAAAACTATCATATAAAGTGCATTGAATATTATGAGAAGTTTGATACTTGATAATTGTTTTGAGATATGAAGATGGTGATATTAGAGTCATTCTAGTTGAGTAGTTGAGAATTTGAGAAATACTTGTTCTAAAGTTTGTGATTCTCGTAGCATGCATGTATGGTGAACCGTTATGTGATGAAGTCGGAGCATGATTTATTTATTGATTGCCTTCCTTATGACTGGCGGTCGGGGATGAGCGATGGTCTTTTCCTACCAATCTATCCCCCTAAGAGCATGCGCGTAGTAATTTGTTTCAATAACTAATAGATTTTTGCAATAAGTATGTGAGTTCTTCATGACTAATGTTGAGTCCATGGATTATATGCACTCTCACCCTTCCACCATTGCTAGCCTCTCTAATACCGCGCACCTTTTGCCGGTATCATACACCCACCATATACCTTCCTCAAAACAGCCACCATACCTACCTATTTTGGCATTTCCATAGCCATTCCGATATATATTGCCATGCAACTTACCACCGTTCCGTTTGTTATGACACGTTTCATCATTGTCATATTGCTTTGCATGATCATGTAGTTGACATCGTATTTGTGGCAAAGCCAGCATTCATAATTATTTCACACATGTCACTCTTGATTCATTCCATATCCCGGTACATCACCAGAGGCATTCACATCGAGTCATATTTTGTTCCAAGTATTGAGTTGTAATTTTTGAGTTGTAAGTAAATAAAAGTGTGATGATCATCAGTATTAGAGCATTGTCCCAAGTGAGGAAAGGATGATGGAGACTATGATTCCCCCACAAGTCAGGATGAGACTCCGGACTAAAAGAAAAAAAAAGAAAAAAAGAGGCCATAAAAAAGGGGAAAAGGCCCAAATAAAAAAATGAGAGAAAAAGAGAGAAGGGACAATGTTACTATCCTTTTACCACACTTGTGCTTCAAAGTAGCACCATGATCTTCATGATAGAGAGTCTCCTATGTTGTCACTTTCATATACTAGTGGGAATTTTACATTATAGAACTTGGCTTGTATATTCCAATGATGGGCTTCCTCAAAATGCCCTAGGTCTTCTATGAGCAAGCGAGTTGGATGCACACCCACTTAGTTTCTTTTGTTGAGCTTTCATACACTTATAGCTCTAGTGCATCCGTTGCATGGCAATCCCTACTCACTCACATTGATATCTATTGATGGGCATCTCCATAGCCCATTGATACGCCTAGTTGATGTGAGACTATCTTCTCCTTTTTGTCTTCTCCACAACCACCATTCTATTCCACATATAGTGCTATATCCATGGCTCACGCTCCTGTATTGCGTGAAGATTGAAAAAGTTTGAGAACATCAAAAGTATGAAACAATTGCTTGGCTTGTCATCAGGGTTGTGCATGATTATATACTTTGTGTGATGAAGATAGAGCATAGCCAGACTATATGATTTTGTAGGGATAACTTTCTTTGGCCATGTTATTTTGAGAAGACATGATTGCTTTGTTAGTATGCTTGAAGTATTATTATTTTCATGTCAATATTAAACTTTTGTCTTGAATCTTTCGGATCTGAACATTCATGCCACAATAAAGGAAATTACATTGAGAAATATGCTAGGTAGCATTCCACATCAAAAATTCTATTTTTATCATTTACCTACTCGAGGACGAGCAGGAATTAAGCTTGCGGATGCTTGATATGTCTCCAACGTATCTATAATTTTTGATTGTTCCATGCTATTATATTATCTGTTTTGGATGTTTAATGGGCTTTACTAAGCACTTTTATATTATTTTTGGGACTAACCTATTAACCAAAGGCCTAGTGCAAATTGCTGTTTTTTTGCCTATTTCAGTGTTTAGCAGAAAAGGAATATCAAACGGAGTCCAAACGGAATGAAACCTTCGGGATAGTTATTTTTGGAATAAACGTGATCCAGAGGACTTGGAGTGGACGTCAAGAAAGCAGCCAGGAGGCCACGAGGCAGGGAGGCGCGACTGCCCCCCTGGGCGCGCCCCCACCCTCGTGGGCCCCTCGCAGCTCCACCGACCTACTTCTTCCTCCTATATATACCCATATACCCCCAAAACATCCAGGAGCATCACGAAACCCTATTTCCACCGCCGCAACCTTCCGTGCCCGTGAGATCCCATCTTGGGGCCTTTTCCGGCGCTCCACCGGAGGGGGAATCGATCACGGATGGCTTCTACATCAACACCATAGCCTGTTCGATGATGTGTGAGTAGTTTACCGTAGACCTTCGAGTCCATAGTTATTAGCTAGATGACTTCTTCTCTCTCTTTGGATCTCAATACAAAGTTCTCCTCAATCTTCTTGGAGATCTATTCGATGTAATTCTTTTTGCGGTGTGTTTGTCGAGATTCGATGAATTGTGGGTTTATGATCAAGATTATCTATGAACAGTATTTGAATCTCCTCTGAATTCTTTTATGTATGATTTGTTATCTTTGCAAGTCTCTTCGAATTATCAATTTGGTTTGGCCTACTAGATTGATCTTTTTTGCAATGGGAGAAGTGCTTAGCTTTGGGTTCAATCTTGCGGTGTCCTTTCCCAGTGACAACAGGGGCAGCAAGGCACGTATTGTATTGTTGCCATCGAGGATAAAAAGATGGGGTTTATATCATATTGCTTGAGTTTATCCCTCTACATCATGTCATCTTGACTAATGCGTTACTCTGTTCTTATGAACTTAATACTCTAGATGCATGTTGGATAGCGGTCGATGTGTGGAGTAATAGTAGTAGATGCAGAATCGTTTCGGTCTACTTGCCGCGAACGTGATGTCTATATACACAATCATGCCTAGATATTCTCATAATTATGCACTTTCTCTATCAATTGCTCGACAGTAATTTGTTCACTCACCGTAATACTTATGCTATCTTGAGAGAAGCCACTAGTGAAACCTATGGCCCCCGGGTCTATTCTCCATCATATAAGTTTCCAATCTATTTTTACTTTGCATTCTTTACTTTCAGTTTATATCATAAAAATACCAAAAATATTTATCTTATTATCTCTATCAGATCTCACTTTTGCAAGTGCCCGTGAAGGAATTGACAACCCCTTTATCGTGTTGGTTGCAAGGTTCTTATTTGTTTGTGTAGGTACGAGGCGACTTGCGTGTAGTCTCCTACTGGATTGATACCTTGGTTCTCAAAAACTGAGGGAAATACTTACGCTACTTTGCTGCATCACCCTTTCCTCTTCAACGGAAAAACCAACGCAAGCTCAAGAGGTAGCACCGCGCACTTGAGCTAATCAGTAGAGTGAAAGGTGATGGCATACTTGGACCACCTGATCGGACACGTCGCTCGAGCTTGGGGAGGGCCACATTCACCTCGCGAGCTAATTGCTTGAAGATGCGATGGGAGGCAGGGGCCTGAGTGCCGCCTAGGATGCAAGCGATGGCACGAGGCTCCTGGAAGCTCCCAGCCCCATCATCTTGGTGGTGGCCATCATTCCTTCTTGGTGGCGGTGGCAGCCGAGGAAGGCCAGTGTTGCCTTGAGGATGATCCTCATGAGGCTGATCCTCATGAGCCCTACCAGCGGTCCTCATGAGGCTGAACGCGCCAGTCCTTTCGGGGGTCGCGGTTGTCCCAGCATCCTCCGCCTCGGCCTCCTCCATGGGCATAGCCTCGGTCGTTGCGCTCGGGGCAACGACCGAGGCGCCCGTCGCGGATGGCCCTGAGCTCCCGGCAGTCATTGGTGTTGTGGTTGTGCACGTTGTTGATGACGCAGAACGGGCGGTTGCCCTTGGAGGACTCGGGGTGATCGCAGCAATGCTTCATCTTAGGTTCGGCCGCGAGCACGGCTGGGCCCTTGCGCTTCATGTCCTTGGCCTTGGCTTTCTTGTCTTCTGTATCCGCCTCCGGGAGCTCGAGGAGGGTCCTTCCTCATCTCTCGCACATTTGGTTGCAATGTTGAACATCTCCAGAGCCGAGCACAGGTCCTCATGTATGGTGACTTGATATCCTGGACGCCATCAGTGAACGCCGAAATAATGGCCTCGTCCAACACCTTGGGAATGTTGAGGCGAACGTTGGTGAAACGCTGGATGTATTTGTGCAAGGTCTCTCCTGGCTGTTACTTGATGCGCCGCAGGTCACCCGCGGCCGGTGCGCGGTCATGAGTGCCCTGGAAGTTGGTGATGAAGCGCTCTCGCATCTCATCCCAGGAGGAGATCGATCCCGCGGGGAGGTTCAGGAGCCACGAGCACACGCCATCCTTCAGGGCCATGGGAAACCAGTTCGCCATGACCTTCTCATCACTGTTGGCCGCCTCGATACTCAGCTCATAGAGTTGGAGAAACTCGGCAGGGTTGGGGGGCCGTCGTAGCGCGGAGGCAGGTCTGGCTTGAACCTCCCAGGCCAGACGATGCGGCGAAGCTCTGGGGTGAACGCGCGGCAGCCCGCCGAGGTCATAGGAACCCGCCGTGGAGGTGGAGCCTGATCTTGGCGCTCGCGCACCGCCGCCTCGAGCGGCACACGGTCTTAACATGGTGGTGCTGGGAGCGCACGCGCCTCTCCTTGGGGCCGCTGCACCACCTGGTAGCTTTCCTCGTCGCACGTCGGCGCCCTGCGCGGCGGGTCATGCCGAGGAGCCTCACGCCTCGGCTCAAGGACGACGTCTTGCCTGGGAGGTGGAGGAAGCGCACCGTGGGCCACGCCACCTGCAAGAGGCGGTGGTGGATGCAGCGAGTAGGACGGCGCAAGGGCCTCTACCGCGGCACTAACGAGGTCGGCGATGCAGTCCAACCAGTCCTCGTAGAGGTCATCGGTCGGGCGATAGCGCAGGAGCTCGCATGCCATGAGCAACGCAGCCTGCGCGTTCGCTGGCACGCAACGAGCATGAGAAGATGAAGCAGCCGTCGGAGTCAGCGACGGAGTGGTGGTGCACCCATCATGCCGCATAGAAGGCTGCAGCCGAAGCCTGCTGCTCATGGGCCACGGGGTTGGTGGCAGTGTTGGCCATAGGCGACTGGGAACGGCGGGGAGCGCCGTCGCCTGCAGGCGCCGTCTGGGTGACGCGGGCGGCGAGGGCAGCCCAACGCTCAGAACGAACTCGACGAGCGTCAGCCATGGGAATGGTGAAACGGTGGCAAATCGGTCGGAGGAAGAGAGGCTCCGACACACCCCTACCTGGCGCTCCAAATGTCGTATTCGGGGCTCCGCAGACCCAAGATAGATTCGAACTCTTGGTTGCATGCAAAGAACTCAACCTGCCCAGTCTGCCAACTCGTCGATCCCACGGCCTAGCTCGATGAACTGGAAGGAAATGGGACAAGGCAGTTTACCCAGGTTCGGGCCACCTTGCGGTGTAATACCCTACTCCTGCTTTGTGGTGGATTAGCCTCGAGGTGGGCTGAGGATGAACTAGTATAATGGAAAAAACAACCTCAGGAAGTGTGTTCTTGTGTTTGAGTGAGCTGGTGAGGGTGTGGATGGTCTGGATCCCTGTCTATGGTGGTGGCTAGGCTATACTTATAGTGGCCTTGGTCCTCTTCCCCCAAAATGAAGGCGAGAAGGGATCCCAAATGGCCAAATTTGAAGGGAGACAACTAGTACATTTTATCCTGATGGAAGGTGGTCTTTTCCTGCAAAGCTTCCAGCCGTGACGCCGTGGTGGGCTCGGCGATGACCTCCGCCCTGCCGTCCTGACGGTCTTGATCCTGTAGCATGGAAATGGAAACCTTTGGTTGATTCCTTGGGACTCCGCGCCTGCGCTTGCCTCTTTAGCACCAAAGAGGAAACCTGTTGTATTGTGCCCAATGGCGCCGGCTTGGCCTTGGTCGTCATGGCTTGCGTCATCCAGCCCTCACGAGGTGAGGGCTCGCATAAAAATCTCCGCTCCTCGGGAACCAGCCTAAGGAGGCCACTCCTTCTGGAGGTCTTGGCGTCATCCGCCTCGCGAGGCTTGGCCCCTCGCGTGGGTCTTGTGTTGTTAGTGCTGATGGTGGGCCGTACCAGGCCCCCGTTGGAGCCATGCAGTGGGCCGCAGGCAGGCAAATTTGGGTACCTTGGTTCCCAAGATGCCGACACATAATTCTTTTTCAGTATCACACTATTGGTATCAAAGGAATTGAGCTCGAGAGAGATGGCCACCAATTTCATCTTTGGCTTGAGCGTCTAGCTGAATGAGCTTCTTTTCTTCATCGGTAGGTGCTTGAGGAATTAGAACTGTGAACCCAATGTGCACGACGTTCCACATGTCATCATCTATAGCTCGAAGATGGATCTTCATCTTCTCCTTCCAAAAGGGGTAATCCGTCCCATTGAATATGGGAATCTTGAGATGCAACTTGTAGTTCATAGAAGACATACTTAAACTCCAAAGTCGTTAGACTAAAATGAGCAGAGTCAAGGAGTACCTCCCTCTGATACCAATTGTAGGAACGAAGTATGTCTACCAGAGGGGGGTGAATGGGAGTTTTAAATTTTCTTTGGAAAGCTTAAATCTCTCAGAACCCAGCAGTGGAATAAACAACAAACAGACTAAGAAGAACTACAACATATGACCGAAGGGAAACTAAAGCATGCTTCGAAGTAAAATACATGAATAAAATGCATTGGAGGTAAACTTGAGTAACAGAGGTAATCGATGGTGCTCGATGGCGACAAGGTATTTGTTCGACCAGTTCGTCCTTCTACACAACTAAGTCTGGTTTGAGGGGCTGCGACTTAACACGGAAGATAAACTCTCTTCACCCTATTCTCCTCGACAATCGATTCATCAACCGATGTCGATCACTCGTGGTAGATACTTGAAGGCGATCTCCAAACATTTACAAACTTCTTCTTTGAGAACCACAATTACTCTTGGTCTCTGAAGAACTTGACACCTAACCGTCTAGAGAGTTTGCAGCTGTCAAGAGTAATAGGCGGAGTGTACTACTTAGATTCTAGTGATGTTGAAACACTATCTAATTCTTCGGCTCTAGTTTTTTTTTTCTCGGTGTATTTTAAACTCAAATCGCTCAGAGAGGGGGTTGCTCAACAATATTCTGAGAAATCAAACGGAACAGCCACCGGACAAAGCCGGCGTGGGGTGGCTATTTATAGCCGCAGCCTTCCCAGATGGGAAATGACCATTTTGGACACGAGGTCCAGCCAATGGCCAACCAACACATGATCAACGGTCGGTTTTTGGAGCAACGGTAACATTACTTGAGGAACAAGTAATGCTAACTCCTCGGTCCGAGGCAAATCTCTCGCAGCGAAGAATATCACAGTCTCTTGCTGGCAATTATTTTCTCGGAGCACAAAGAGATTTCTCTCGCAGCTTTCATAGGTTTGGGTTTAGCATCAGAGAATCAAAGCTTCGAAACATTATACCCCTCTTAATAGTACGGTGGTCCTATGACTCAATCAAAGAAGAAAAACAACAAAATAAATACTATGTCTTCACTTCGTCTTCATTCTTCCTCGAGCGCTGTCATTTGCTTCGAACAATCACCGAACCAATTGCTTAAACTTCAGCAATTTTTAGGGGTCACTCTCGTTAGCTTTATCCTCAGTAATAACCTTCGCTGTTGTGCAGGGAGATTATCTTCGTCATTTTCATCAAACTCCTCAATTACTCCAGGGACCTGTTACTCTGTATGCACTAGCAAACACATAAGTCCCAAACTGTTTATGTCAACAAAATCCAAAACATAAGGGGCCTAACGTTGCACCAACATCATGGTTGAGCTGAATGATGTTTGCATTGCCCATCTCAAATTTCTTTTGCTTTGTTTTGAAGCTCTCTCGGGTCTCAAGATTAACTTTTTCTAAGAGTGAGGTTATTGTGACTGGTGCATCAGAGGCGGAGGCTTTTCGGGTCTCTCAGCTCTTAAATTGTTCGTTGGGCTCCTTTCCCTTTAAGTACTTGGGCCTTCCTATCTCTCCGGTCAGACTATGTTCTAAGGAATTCACTCCTACTGTGTCCAAGGTCGGTAATAGAGTTATGCCTTGGAGGGGCAGATATAACACAAATGTTGGCAACGTGTGTCTCATCAATGCCTCCTTATCTTCCTTGTCGGTGTTTATTATGGGCTTCTATCTCCTTTCTGCTGGCACCCCACGGTGGGTTTGATAAGCATAGGGGTGGTTTCTATTGGAATGTCGCGGATAACAAACGTAAATACAGGATGGTAAAATGGAAGTCCATTTGTAGACCCAAAAACCTTGGGGGGTTGGGAATTCTTAACACCTTGGTCATGAATAAGTGCCTTATCATCAAGTGGTGGTGGAAAATTATGACTAGTGGGATGGAATCCCTGTGGTTCTCTATCCTTAAAGATAAGTATTTTCGTTACTCTAACCCTATGTTTGGGGGAGCCCAGGGAGGATCCCAGTTTTGGAAGGACGGACCTTGTTAAACTGCGCCCTATCTTTAAAGAGCACGTCAATTTTGTAGTTGGAAATGGTAAATCCGTTAGATTCTGGACAGATTGATGGTGTGGTAGCTCTACTATTGTTGTGGCTTTCCCTACGCTTTTCTCTTACTATTCGGACCCGGAGATCTCAATCTTTGAGCTCTCTGATAATAATTGGGACTTTTCTTTCCGTCGTTCTCTTTCCCCAGAAGAGTTTGATGATTGGCAATGCCTTGTTTCCCTCATCCCCGTGCTCTCGGTGAATGAGGACTCGGTGATTTGGCCCCATTCGGTCATTGGTCACTTTTCAGTTAAGTCCTTATATGCTAGACTTATTTCTGGGGTTCCTACTACTAAGTTCCACCCCATCTGGCGTGCCCCTATACCCCCAAAAATTAAGATCTTCTTGTGGCAAGCCTTTAGGGGTTGACTTCCTGCTGCTGACCAGATTCATAAGCATAATGGGCCTAGCTCGGTGGCTTGTGTGTTACGCGACGCTGTGGAGGATACTAATCATATCTTTTTCAGCTGTGTCCTGGCCAAGATGGTTTGGTGTTGTATTCGTTCTTGGCTGGGTGTCACTTGGCACCCCACCTCCTTCTCGAACCTCGGAACCTTGGCATCTGGCCTTTCTGGGATTACCAAACACATGTTCTGGATTGGTTTTGCCGCGATTTGCTGGTCATCATGGACGACTAGGAACAACTTTATCATTGAGCATATCTTCCCTGCTAGCATGTTGATTGCTTATTTAAAGCTTGTCTGTTTCTGCAGTGGTGAAGATTATTGACTAAGGTTGATGATCATGGTGCGTTCGACCTCCAGTGCGGCAAAATTCGGGCTTCAGCTTCTTCTGTTTCGCAGCAGGTCCCAACTAGCTAGTTGTCTTCAATCCTCCTTTTGCTCTAGGTAGAGGCCTAGGTGGTGCTTCATGTTGCTTATCCGGCCTGCGTGTCGTCGATGTTTGGTTGTGATGCTGTGTATCTCCGTACTTTGTCCTTGCGTGTGGTTGTGGCCGTTTTTTTTTTAGCATCAGTACAGACACAAGCGCTCATATACATGCGCATACACTCATCCCTATGAACGCACACACGCACACCCTACCCCTATGAGCACCTCCGAGAGACTGAGCCGGCATATCATCTTGAAATTTACGAAGTCACCGTAGGCGCCTCGTCGTCGACGGGAACGTCTCCTCCCACTGAAAGCGCATCGCCGGAAATCCTGAAATAAATCCAGGAATAATGCGAGCACCAGGATTTGAACCCTGATGGATTGGGGATACCACTGTCCACCTAACCAACTCAACCACGGGTTGATTCGCGGCCCTTTTTTTTCGTATGTGTGGTTTCGATGTACTCTGCCTGGTGGCTTTATTTAAAGTCAAGCGTATGCCTTTCCTTAAAAAACATGACCAATGGGCCTAGCTAGTCAAACTCGAGGGAAATTGTAGAATGGGGTAAAGCTTGACCCAATGCAACAATTTGGGGGTTTTAAACGGGGTAAACAGTTTACAAATGGGAGATATATAAAAAGTGGAATTCACTCTGAACTTATTATTATTACATGTATGCATCGTCCTCGATCCCCATGCGTGCACAACTATTTAATTTCTACGTACGTACCAACATTTGACCAGACAATTGTATATAGCTAGCTTAAGTACGCAACATGATGAAAGAACAGCCTAAGACACAGGTCACACAGCTGCAATCTTATCTTACATACATATAGCTCCCAAATTAAATAGTCGTCCTCATGCATGCATCATAAGGGTCAATCTTCCATCCACCGTGATCTTCTTCTTCCTAGAATCCATGAATCAAGGGAGCCCATGAATCAACCAATCCATCACCGGCGGCGCGTGATGATCAAATCTCTGCCAACAATGTTTCATATGATCAAACTCTCTTTTTATATATCTGGCCGTGACTGAATTGACAGATGTGAGTGCATGCGCGGTCGATTGATTCTTAATTTTAGTTACCAGAGGTGGAGGCCGTGGCCGGCGTGGAGGCTGCTGCACGCCGGGTCCTGCAGGTTGGGCTGCGTCGGCTGCAGCCGGAACCCGGCGGCTTCGGCGGCGTGGAGCTGAAGCTGCGGGGACGTCAGCTGCAGCGCGGTGCTCGACGACTCCTCGCCCGTGTAGTACGGCGTCGCCGGGAAGGCCGGCGTCAGCATCGACAGCACCGGCGGCATCACCGCCATCTTCCCGTCACTGCCATGCTGGTTCTCGCTGATCTGTAGAACAAGGGCGCGCAACACCAACAAATCATTATAAATTTACACGTACGTGCATGCATATGCTTGCTTCAACAGAAATTTCCCATTGGTTAAGGCAGGATTGATCGATTACCATGCGGCACAGGAAACTGTTCTGATCTTCCAAGATATGCTCCTGTCAATTGATCAGTCAATTAGCAACGCTCACATAGCGATCAACCATTTCACACATAGACACCAGATCAATAGCAGATGCCAAAATGAGCAATTGATAATTCGTTATATACCTTGCGACGTAAGTTGTCGAGCTGCTGGTTCAGGAGCTGATGCTGCAACAAGCCAAGAACACGGCAGTAACACAAGACATGAATTAGCCGGGTAATTAGCAGTAAACCCTAAATAGGAAAAGTTCATGTGCTGCAAGTTAGTAAAAGTAACCAGTTCATATCCTGGCATGCATTGCCCTTTTTACCTTTCTTGCACGGACTTTGGCGACGGAGAACTCGAGCTGCTGCTCGATGTCATTGACGTCGGCGAGGGAGAGGGAGGAGAGGTCATCGCCCGTGTACCTCCGGATGGCGCCATCCAGCTTCTCCATCTCGTTCCTCATCCGTGTCATCTCCACAAATATTTGCTGGATCCATCCATGCATAACAAACAGTATAAATTTCCCAGTGCGCAGTCAGTTTGTAGATGTGCTGAATGCTGGCAAATTAATTACTAACAGTAGTAATAAGTGATTTTTGGTGTGTACCTGATCGTGGTTAATCTCCTCGAACTGACTGTTGGTGGCGTTCTGGTACTGCTCAATGAGATCCCTCAAGCTACATCATCGGATAGTTGAACAAGTATGTTAGTTACATAATTCAGTTAACTAGTTTGCTGGTGATGGCTATCTACATCTACTTAATTCAGTTATACTCTGTCAGTAATTTCATGCAAAACAGGGTCTAATTGTTGACAAACATCAGATAAAGATTATCTAGGAAACTGGTTCAGTTTTGTGCATTTTCTTGATGCATGCCATGCATCTATCATGTGAATGATTGAACAAGTTTAGTTAGGATATCATATCTTGGACACTTGGAGCCAGCTGCACCAGATTTGTAGTAGCAAGCCCTAGCTTCTACTCAAAAATTTGGTGTTCTTCATAGTAATGCTTCTACTCAAAAATCTGTCTGAATCGTGAGCTTGACTCATCTCGGAATAAGAACACAGTGAGTTTATAAAAGATTAAATGCATGCTTTGCTGACAGATTAACATACACAATTAACTTGATCCAAACAGACAAGCAAATCCAGGCTTACGTGACATGCATATACTCGACAAAAATACGATCAACACCACTCGATCTCCCTAAACAGATCGTAAAATCATACTAAAGGTAGAAGACTGAAGACCACATGCTAGAAGAAACATACTAACTACTACTAGTAGATCCGGTTCTCCAAAATACTGGAAAGAAAGAAGTAGATGGTAGCAGCTCGAGGAAAGAGAAGCTAATAAATCAATTAATAAGAAAGACGGACCTGGAGGCGGGGCTGGAGTACTCGAACATCCTGCCGGTGCTGGAGAAGATGACGACGCCGACGCGGGCGTCGCAGAGCACGGCCAGCTCGTTGGCCTTCTTGAGCAGCCCGCCCCGGCGCTTGGAGAAGGTCACCTGCCGGTTCGTGGCGTTCTCGATCCGCTTGATCTCGATCTTCCCGCGACCCATCTCCGCAACCGCAACCGCGACGATCGATCCAACCAGAGGAACCAAGCTATGGCTTTGCGCGTCTCCGGCCCCTTGGTCTCTCCCCCCCTGCTGCAGCAACAAGAAGAAGAACGAGGGTTAATCGTCTTCACGAGCTAGCCCCCTCATGCATCAATCAAACCGAGTGGATCTGATCGAACAACACAATCACACAAGCAGACCAAAAGAGAGAGAGAAAGAAAGAAACAAAATCATGCGGAGCTAGCAGCTAAAAAAGCCGGATGCGGATGCAGCCCTCTTAATTTGCCAGGAACCAAAGAACTAGGAAGCCGATGCTCCAGCTAAAGTGGAATTTTTCACTAAATTTGCGAGGAACAAAGGGGCACTCTTTCCGGCGCGGATCATAAGAACGGAGAGACAGGGAGGGGAGGAGTAGTACTAGCTACCAGCGGTGGTGGTGATATGCACATTACCTTGTGATGTGGTTGCTTCAAAGGCTAAGGCAGGGGGTGCAGAAGGAGGGACATATATAGAAGGAGAGTGAGGTAGTGTACTGCTGCTCCTACCGCTTGGCTAGCTAGGTCTACACTCGATATCCTCACATCCTGCCTAGCCAGCTGCCCCGAGTAAGCATATGCAAAATAATGGTAAATGCCTGCAGGCAGTACCAGTTGTTAACTGGCCCTCTTGACTGGCTGTAAATAACGACGTACGATGGCTGGCTATCCTGCTTCTTTTTGGTGGTGTTTCTTTCTTGCGCGGCTGTCTAGCTGCTACCAGCATGCAAAGTGGTTGCCTTCTCTGGCTCTTGTTTGCAGTCAATCAATTTTTATTTTGTTTTTTGCCCTCCATATATAGAAGAGATCTCTATATAGGATAGAATGACGCGCAAACCCTTCTCCCCCTTCATAATTGCTTCTGATTAGCTTTCTTTTCTTGACGGCGCCTACATGATTAATTGACTACCATGCATAAAGTTAGACGGTTACATTTGCCCACAATAGCTATATGTAAGTTGACTGAATTTGCGATTTGGGTCAGTCGATTTTTGGAGGAAGAAACAAGTTCGGTGGAGGAAAGGAAGAAAGGTACAACCGGCGGCGATCTATCTTAGGGTGGCAGGCTCGCCGACGATCTATCTTATTAGGGTGGCAGGTTCACCGACGATCTATCTTACGGGTGGGGGAGTGCAGGTTCACCGGAAAATTATGTTCCTTGCCGAGGTTAGAGGGATGGTCGTGGGTGGCGCCAGCACGACGGTTGGGGGTGGTAGCCGTGGACAGCGCCAGCACGGCGGTGCGCGGTGGTTGGGGGAGGGCGGGAAGGCGAGGCAGGCGCGGGAACGCCGCAGGCCGCGGGAGGCGGCAGCAGGCAGTTGGGCCGGTAGTACGTCCGGCGGTTTGAAGAAGAAGATGCGCAGGAGATCTGGGCTGAAGGTTTGACAAAGAGATCTGACCGTCCATTTTTCATCCAACGACTTAAACCAAATCAATGGACCCCAAAAGAAAATTCAGACGACTGTGACCTAGCCACTCCCATAGTTGCCGATGTAAACCAGTACTGCACACCCCCACTGTATTAAGAAGGCTGCATGCAAGTGTTTGAAGCCATGGGAGGAGTATAGGACATGGTTGATTACAAGAAATGTTTGTACAGATGCATGCATTCTTTCTGTTTTTCAACACGCGCGTGTACAAATGAACGAAGGCCACATTCTCATCCCAGATAATTAATCGGGATCAAGTCTAATCATGCCCAGCCTGAGCGTGACCTGTGCATGCATCCACGGTCATACAGCATATATACAACTTTGAGCATCGGTGCATGCAATGATGCACCCTGCTGCAACATGCACGAGCCCCTGTGATACGCCGCAGGTCACACACACACACACACACACACACACACACACACACACACACCAGCTAATTCCTCACCCTGCATCCACTGCGCAAGTCGACGACGATGTGCCATGAATACACATGAGAGTGCGCGAGGGCAGAGGCCGGCCGGGTTGCTAGCTATCTAGGCAACGATCGGTCTGCATGGCCTCACAAGGCACCACGGACAGCGACGTTCTCTGAGCTCCACCGCTGCGTCCGTCCGTAGTGTGGGCTCGATCGTAACCGCCCTCTGGCCGCGTGGCCCCACTCCGATATCGACAGGCTCATGAGGTGGCCGTGGCCGGGGTGATAGCGACACTTGCCACTGCACCCATCGATGATCGATCGGTCACCCAGGAATCAAACCCAACCCTAGCTAGCTACAGTAGCTGCTGCAACTCATGCAGGGCATATTGACCGGCCTCCACAGTGGTTGCGCAGAGGCGTAGTTGGACCACTCTGGAATTAACCTCACTAGTGTAGTATATACTACTCCATAAAAAACATAATCGGGCTCAAGTCAGTGTTTCGGTCCGTATACAAGCAATAGATTGAGTTGTTCGTTTAAGTCTGCTCACTCGTTCTCCGGTCGAGTCCAGTCCAGAAGATGTGCCTGGTTCCCAAACTCCCTCTCCTCTCGAACAATGGCATCTAGCGAGCGCCACCAGCCAACAGCACGAGGCTGATAGGGCACCCGCTGACGGCGACAGATAGGCGATCGGCGAAGGACGCTCGTGCTGGTGGGTGGCGGCGGCGGATAGGTCATAGGTGACTAGCAAAGGGTGCATCCACACAGACACAACCCTATTAGGCTGAGCACTACTTGTTTTCTATTCTAGTCCAATCTAAAGTAAGATGTTTGTTCTCCTTTAACTGAAAGTATGATTTTGTTTTGCTATGAAGATTTGAACATGTTGAAAGTGCAAGCTTTAAAGTTTTTACAATCGATAATTGGTAAAATGAACTGATTGAATCATTAGGGATTTGTTCCAACTGATAGTTAATAATCAACTTTGAACTATTAGAAAATTAAGAGCGGATGCGAGTGTTAATGTGGGTGTTTCTGTCACACACAAGTGGCCACAATTCTGGTGTGAATTAACTTTTTTGGTATATGCAAAGATTAGTCTCGAATTGTAAAACAAGTAACCAAAGGTTGAAACAAAGTAACGAGCATAGAAAAGTAAATAACATAAAATTAAAGTAATTAAAGTAAATCGTCAGTTTGTCTACAGTAGGAGGTTAGGCATTGGAAACTCGGACCATGGTGTACATTAGATATGCCGTGTATCGGTAATACTAATTACCTTTTTATGTGATTATACTCTTCGATTATATGTTCAGTAGGTAGGTCATCCTTGAATAGTTGAACTCCTCTATCAGGGATTGTTCTCCTATATTGTCCTGCACCAACGCTATCACATGCATGGTCATTTCGGCAATTAAAGTCGTAAAACCGGACCAATGCTTTAATGTGGTTATCCTCATACTGTCTTCACTCCTTATAGATACCAACACCCAGTGGCGTAGCTGCGGGGTGGATAGGGTGGTCTATGGAGCACTCTGTAAATCGGCCCAGTACTTCACTGTAGCTGTGCAAAAACTATACTTCACTATAGTTGTAAACAAAACAAGCAGGCCACAGCGCACGCTCAAGGCTCAAGCCGAAAATGAACGATTACATGATTGATTGCTAACTCCCATGTTTCATTTGTACATTCTATAGATGTTGTTGTCTTAACTATCCATGGATGTCCGGACGTGATGCCTAAGTGCAATTATGTAATGTATAATCATACTCATAAAAATTCCAATTTAATCGATAAGAAATTGTAATTTGTTCACCATGCCATGTTACCTTTATTTGAAGAGCTGCCGCTAGCAAAACTATGGATCCAATCCATTCATCCTTACTTCTTTCAACCTCGATAATTGTACTTTTAATTTCTTTTTCTCTAGGTCAGTTTTGATTCATGCATCTCTGTGATGCCATGATGCCTGCTTTCAGATAGGGTTCATTTTCATATTTATTAATATGAATCAGAGGGAGTATCAAAATTTGCAGACATCTTATTAAAACATTTAATTAATTGTCGGTTTGATCAAATAGAAAAAGAAGCTACAAGTCCATTTTGAGCAGCCGACCGAGTGTAAGAAAATCTTCGTAGGCTAATTGGGTTGTGAAGGAAATATGCCCTAGAGGCAATAATAAAGTTATTATTTATTTCCTTATTTCATGATAAATGTTTATTATTCATGCTAGAATGTATTAACCGGAAACATAATACATGTGTGAATACATAGACAAACATAGTGTCACTACTATGCCTCTTCTTGACTAGCTCGTTAATCAAAGATGGTTAAGTTTCCTAACCATAGACATGAGTTGTCATTTGATTAACGAGATCACATCATTAGGAGAATGATGTGATTGACTTGACCCATTCCGTTAGCCTAGCACTTGATCGTTTAGTATGTTGCTATTGCTCTCTTCATGACTTATACACGTTCCTATAACTATGAGATTATGCAACTCCCGTTTACTGGAGGAACACTTTGTGTGCTACCAAACGTCACAACATAACTGGGTGACTATAAAGGTGCTCTACAGGTGTCTCCGAAGGTACTTGTTGGGTTGGCGTATTCCGAGATTAGGATTTGTCACTCCGATTGTCGAAGAGGTATCTCTGGGCCCTCTCGGTAATGCACATCACTATAAGCGTTGCAAGCATTGTAACTAATGAGTTAGTTGCAGGATGATGTATTACGGAACGAGTAAAGAGACTTGCCGGTAATGAGATTGAACTAGGTATTGGGATACCGACGATCGAATCTCGGGCAAGTAACATACCGATGACAAAGGGAACAACGTATATTGTTATGCGGTTTGACCGATAAAGATCTTCGTAAAATATGTAGGAGCCAATATGAGCATCCAGGTTCCGCTATTGGTTATTGACCGGTAACGTGTCTCGGTCATGTCTACATAGTTCTTGAACCTGTAGGGTCCGCACGCTTAAGGTTTCGTTGACAGTTTTATTATGAGTTTATGAGTTTGATGTATCGAAGGTTGTTCGGAGTCCTGGATGTGATCACGGACATGACGAGGAGTCTCGAAATGGTCGAGACATAAAGATCGATATATTGGACGACTATATTTGGACACCGAAAAGGTTCCGGGTGAGATTGGGATAATACCGGAGCTCCGGAAGGTTATCAGAACCCCCTGGGAGGTATATGGGCCTTATTGGGCATTAGTGGAAAGGAGGGGAAAGGAGCAAAGGAGGGGGCACCCCCCCCAAGCCCAATCCGAATTGGGAGGGGGGCCGGCCCCCCTTTCCTCCCTCCCTCCCTCCTCTTCCTTCCCTCTCCCTCTCCTAATAGGAAAGGGGGGAGTCCTACTCCCGGTGGGGATTGGACTCCCCCCCTAGGGCGCGCCACCCCCCTTTTCCGGCCCCCTCCTCCACTCCTTTATATACGGGGGAGGGGGCACCCCATAGACACAACAATTGATCTCTTGATCTCTTAGCCGTGTGCGGTGCCCCCCTCCACCATAGTTCTCCTCGATAATATTGTAGTGGTGCTTAGGCGAAGCCCTGCGACGGTAGAACAACAAGACCGTCACCACGTCATCGTGCTGACGGAACTCTTCCCCGACATTCGTCTGGATCGGAGTACGGGGGACGTCATCGAGATGAACGTGTGCAAGAACTCAGAGGTGCCGTAGTTTCGGTGTTTGATCGGTCGGGCCGTCACTAGTAGAAAAAGGGTCAAACGTGCAGCACATTAGTTCCGGTTTGTATTAGAGCCGGCACTAATGTATACATTAGTGCCGGTTCCAACGGCTAGCCGGGTCGCTCTCATTAGTACCGGTTCGTGGCTAACCTTTAGCACCGGTTCGTGCCACGAACCGGTACTAATGAGGGTGGTGGCAGGATGTTGTCAGTCTGGGCCCCCTCCAGCACCTTTAGTACCGGTTCGTGCCACGAGCCGGTACTATAGGTCCTCCTGCATATAAACCCTTCGTCCAGCTCGCTCTGTTCTTCCCCCTTTCCCCTCTCCTCTCCTCTCTGTTCTTCCTCTTCTCCCCTCGAGCTCATCACACATTTTACCCAAAATTTGTCAAGATTTGAAGGCCCCCATCCATTCAAGTGATCACAAAGGTTAGCAACTTTGTCCTTTCATCTCTCATTGCTAGATTAGCTCTTCCCATGCTTTGTATAGTTACTAATTTGTGAGTTTAGTAATTTGGGAGGAAATATATATATGTGCTAGTATTTGATTTGTATGCAATTTGAGGTCAAAAATAACACTTAGTTTGCATATGTAGGTGTGGTTTACTTAGTGCCTTCTAAATCACCGTCGTAACCACCATCAATCGCCCGCACCGTCCCGTCACCGGCACCACCTTGTGGTGAGCCTCTTGTTCATGAAATTTTATATAACAAATTGATGTTTGTGTGATTTGGATATATAGTTAATCATGTAATAATTATCTTACCCGTACGTTGTTTGTTATACATAGTGCCATGGTGTTGATATCCGTCCCCGTCGGCCCTCGTCCTTGTTATGATTCGGATGTGGTATATTCTCTTTTAGAACTATTTGTTGCATTTCGTGCTTATGACAAATTATGCCCATCAAGTTGACATAGATATTTTTATCTAGGAGGTATGTAAACCGGAAATTCCAACCGACCCTATTGTCGAGAGGTTAAATTTAGTTGAAAGAGAAAACGAGTACTTGAAAGAAAAATTGAAAAGAATTGAGGGGGAGAAGATGGAATTGGAGTTGCATGTTGCCGATGTCGTCGATGATCACAAGATCAAGATGGAGAAAATGCGCTTGAAGAATAGAAAGATTAGAAAATATGCCATCGATAGTGAGGCTTGGTATCATTATGCTGTTGGATCAATTGTTACATTAGTTGCGATCTTGATCGCATTTGTTGTTGCATTTAAATGCTTTAGCTAGAGAGTTATTTGTTTGTTGCATTTAAGTGTTGTATGAACTTTATGTATGAACTTGTATTAATTTGGTCTATTCGGTGTTGTGTAACGAAGATGAGCCGGCAATGGATGTACGATGACCGATGCTCTCCCCAGTTCGTTGAGGGCGTGCATACTTTTCTGCTTGCGGCTGAGGCAAACAAGCGGGCGGATGGTTTTATGCCTTGTCCATGTGCTGGCTGTAAGAATGGTCGCAATTACTCTACGTCAAGAACCATTCATGTCCACCTGTTTGAGTCCGGTTTCATGCCCCACTATAATGTTTGGACCAAGCACGGAGAAAGAGGGGTTATGTTGGAAGACAATGAAGAAGAAGAGGACGACGACAGCTATCCTGGCCATGGGTTCCCTGAATATGATGATACAACAATGGGGGAAGAAGCTGAGCCGGTAATGCGTGAAGAAGCTGAGCCGGCAATGCGGGAAGAAGCTGAAGAAGAGGCATCAGATGAGCCCGTCGATGATCTAGGTTGGGCCATTGCCGATGCAAAGAGAAACTGCGCAAGTGATTTGGAGAAGAAGAAGTTGCAGCGCATGTTAGAGGATCACAAAAAATTGTTGTACCCGAATTGCGTAGGTGACAAGAAAAAGCTGGGCACCACACTAGAATTGCTGCAATGGAAGGCAGAGAATGGTGTATCTGACAAGGGATTTGGAAAGTTGCTGGTAATGATAAAGGATATGCTTCCAAAGGACAACGAATTGCCCGAGAGTACGCACGAAGCAAAGAAGGTTGTCTGCCCTCTAGGGTTAGAGGTGCAGAAGATACATGCATGCCCTAATGATTGCATCCTCTACCGCGGTGAGTACGAGGATTTGAACGCTTGCCCGGTATGTGGTGCATTGCGCTATAAGATCAGCCGCGATGAGCCTGGTGATGTCGAGGGCGAGCGCCCCAGGAATAAGATTCCTGCCAAGGTGATGTGGTATTCTCCTATAATACCACGGTTGAAACGTTTGTTCCAAAACAAAGAGCATGCCAAGGCGATGCGATGGCACAGAGAAGACCGTAAGAAAGACGAAAAGTTGAGAGTACCCGCTGACGGGTCGCAGTGGAGAAAAATTGAAAGAAAGTACGGGAATGAGTTTGCAGATGACGCAAGGAGAGTATGGTTTGGTCTAAGCGCAGATGGCATTAATCCTTTTGGGGAGCAGAGCAGCAACCATAGCACCTGGCCTGTGACTCTATGTTTGTATAACCTTCCTCCTTGGTTGTGCATGAAGCGGAAGTTCATTATGATGCCAGTGCTCATCCAAGGCCCTAAGCAACCCAGCAACGACATTGATGTTTACCTAAGGCCATTAGTTGAAGAACTCTTACAACTGTGGAATGGAACAGGTGTACGTGCGTGGGATGAGCACATGGGGGAAGAATTTGACCTAAAGGTGTTGTTGTTCGTGACCATCAATGATTGGCCTGCTCTCAGTAACCTTTCAGGACAGACAAACAAGGGATACCGCGGATGCACGCACTGTTTGGATGATACCAACAGTATATATTTGAATAGTTGTAAGAAGAATGTGTACCTGGGACATCGTCGGTTTCTTCCGAGCAGGCATCCCGTAAGAAAGAAAGGCAAGCATTTCAAAGGTGAGGCGGATCACCGGGCGAAGCCTCGCCACCGTACTGGTGCTGATGTACATGATATGGTCAAGGATTTGAAGGTGATATTTGGAAAGGGTCCTAGCGGACAACCTGTTCCGAAGGACGCGGACGGACGCGCACCCATGTGGAAGAAGAAATCCATATTTTGGGACCTGCCATATTGGAAAGACCTAGAGGTCCGCTCCGCAATCGACGTGATGCACATGACGAAGAATCTTTGCGTGACCCTGCTTGGCTTCTTGGGCGTGTATGGGAAGACAAAAGATACACCTGAGGCATGGGAGGACCAGCAACGTATGCACGGAGAAGACGGCATACATCAGGGTCATGCAAGCTACGCTCTTACCAAAGAAGAGAAGGAAATCTTCTTTGAATGCCTGCTCAGTATTAAGGTACCGTCTGGCTTCTCGTCGAATATAATAAACATGGCAGAGAAAAAGTTTCAGAACCTAAAGTCTCATGACTGCCACGTGATTATGACGCAACTGCTTCCGGTTGCATTGAGGGGTCTTCTACCGGAAAACGTTCGATTAGCCATTGTGAAGCTATGTGCATTTCTCAATGCAATCTCTCAGAAGGTAATCGATCCAGAAATCATACCAAGGTTACAGAATGATTTGGTGCAATGTCTTGTCAGTTTCGAGTTGGTGTTCCTACCATCCTTCTTCAACATCATGACGCACGTCCTAGTTCACCTATGCGAAGAGATTAACGTTTTGGGTCCTGTATTTCTACATAATATGTTCCCCTTTGAGAGGTTCATGGGAGTCTTAAAGAAATATGTTCATAACCGTGCTAGGCCAGAAGGAAGCATCTCCAAGGGCCATCAAAATGAGGAGGTCATTGAGTTTTGTATTGACTTTATTCCTGACCTTAAGCCGATTGGTGTTCCTGAATCGCGGCATAAGGGCAGACTGGATGGAAAAGGCACGCTAGGAGGGGAACAAATAATATGTATGGACCGACATTCTCTCACTGAAGCACACTACACAGTTCTACAGAATTCCACCTTGGTGGCTCCGTATATGGATGAACACAAGAATTTGCTACGCTCCAAACACCCGGAGCGGTCTGATGACTGGATTACACGTGAACAAACCAGGAGTTTCGCCAACTGGTTGTAGACACGTACCATGCATGACACCTCTATTGAAGATGACCTGTACTTGCTGTCCCAGTTACCATCTTCGAATATAATGACTTTCAAAGGGTACGAGATAAATGGTAATACATTTTACACGATCGCCCAAGATAAGAAGAGCACCAACCAAAATAGTGGTGTCCGCTTTGATGCAGAAACCAAGACGGGAAAGGAAACATATTATGGTTATATACAGGACATATGGGAACTTGATTATCGACGTGGTTTAAAGGTCCCTTTGTTTCGGTGCAAATGGGTCAATATGACACGAGGCGGGGTAACGGAAGACCCGCAGTATGGAATGACAATAGTGGATCTCAACAATCTTGCGTATGCAGACGAACCATTCGTCCTAGCCAATGATGTGGCACAGGTTTTTTATGTGAAGGGCATGTCTACCAAGCCAAGAAAAAGAAAAGATAAGGAAGCGAATGCATCGTACGATGAGCCAAAGCGGCACATAGTTCTTTCTGGGAAGAGAAACATCGTGGGAGTGGATGACAAGACAGACAAGTCAGAAGATTATGATAAGTTTGATGAAATTGCTCCATTCACAGTGACTATTGACCCGAGCATCCCGTTAAATGATGAAGATTTTCCATGGTTACGGCGCAAAGGGACACACGCGAAGAAAAAGTTTCACACCCAAAGATCTGGGATGTGATCGGCTTCACTATCATCACTTTCTTCTGTGTTTCACACCCAGGAGGGAATGTCTGTAATAGTTAGGGTAGTTATGTCTTTTGGCATTTGAAACGCGAAGAAATTTTATGTGCAAACAAATTCTTTTCATGCATTTACTGATTTTTTTTCCAGCTAAATGACCCTGAAATTGAAAAGCAATTCAAATGAACTCAGAAAAGGTTGAAAGTTGGCATGGTATCATAATTTCATACAAATAGCATGTGCAAGAAAGTAGAGAGGGTTACGGCAAAAACTGGATGCACTTCGTGTACAAAATGGACAATCTCTTTTGAAGTATCAGGGTTTCCGACGAAAACTGAACTGTTACAAAGGCATTTCATTTTTTAAATAACCTAAGCATTACTAAATTGAATATAATGATAAAACACACTAATATTAAACATAATAAAAAAGAATCACTGAAAAAACTTTTTTCAAAGTTAAGTTATTCACAAACTAGTGATTCACACAAATTTCAAATAATTCAAAATTTAAACTATTCAAATTTGAAATCTACCGGCACTAACAGAAAGTTTGTAATTTTTTGTACCTAAAGCAAAAATATTCACAAAGAAACTCTAAATACAGCAAAAAACAACTCAAAAATAAATAAAACATAAAAACATAAAGCAAAAAAAATTAAGAAAAAAAAGCCCGCCTACTGGGCCAAAGCGGCCTGCATACGACTAGCGACACAACCTTTCGTTGGGCCAGGATGCAGGCCCGCGAAGGCCTAGTAGGCCCACAAGGCGAGGAGGACAGGTAGGCCCAGTAGGCCTGATTAGGAGAGGAGCTCGAGAGAGCTACCGCACTGGGGCTTATAAACCAGTGCGGTAGCCCCTCGACTAGCGAGGTGGGACTAAACTTCCGCACCGCACCTGCGCCAGCGCACCCCCTTTAATACCGGGTCGTGGCACAAACCGGTACTAAAGGGGGGGCCTTTAGTACCGGTTTGTGCCACCACCCGGTACTAAAGGGGGTCGCTTCCCGCCGCTTGGCCTGGCCAAAACAGACCTTTAGTACCGGTTGGTGGCTCCAACCGGTACTAAAGGTGCCTTCTATATATACAACTGCTACGAAAATTTCAGTTTCCCTCTGTTTTCGCCTCTGTTCCGTCGTCTTCGTCGCCATCGCCGCTGCCCTCGATCGTCGCCGCTCGTCTCCGTCGCCGCCCCCGTCCCCGTCGCCGCCCCCGTCCCCGTCGCTGCCCTCGTCCCCGTCGCCGCCCCCGTCCCCGTCGCCGCCCCCGTCCCCGCCGTCGCCGCCCCGGCCGTCGCCTCGCCGTCGCCTCGCCGTCGCCTTGCCTCGCCGTCGCCTCTCCTCGCCGTCGCCTCGCCGTCGCCGTCGCCCGCTGTGAGTCCTCCAGCCCCGAGCCCGTACACACACACACAAGCATTAGATAATTAGTCTTTAATTAGTTTAGATAATTAGTCTTCAATTAGTTTAGATTATTTAGATTATTATTTTGTACGTTTAATTAGTTTAGATAATTAGTGTTTAATTAGTTTAGATTATTTAGATTATTATTTTTTCACTATTATATATGTATGAATGCATGTTAGATGGATATAATTAGTGCTTAATCAGTTAGAAATTAGTGTTATATAGAAATGTTAGAAATTAGTGTTATATAGAAATGTTAGAAATGTTAGAAATTTTAGTGTTATTTAGATTATTTAGATTAGCATAATTAGTGTTATATAGAAATGTTAGAAATTTTAGTTATCAAAATCCAATCATTAAAAAAATGTTACTTTTTGCGGGCATATAGCTAGTATTTGTTCTC
This sequence comes from Triticum dicoccoides, assembly GCF_002162155.2. Classification (NCBI taxonomy): domain Eukaryota; kingdom Viridiplantae; phylum Streptophyta; class Magnoliopsida; order Poales; family Poaceae; genus Triticum; species Triticum dicoccoides. The sequence goes on from NC_041391.1 coordinate 228,530,643, forward strand.
GACGATGCCCGGCCCGCATCCTCGCCGTCGACCCGTCCGCGACGACGTCCAGCCGACCCATGTCCGGGACTGGGCTCCGCCGGGCTGGCACTGGGAGGTGCTGCTTGGAGGGGCGCGCCGCTTGATGAGGAACCCGGCCGCGGGTCCCGTCGTCGACCCTGATCTCGTTTGGTGGCGTTCGCGTGGGCCAGTTTCGGTGCGGAGGGACCCGGCCCCGCCGGAGGTGGTACGTCGCCGTGTCAGGGAGGAGGACGAGCATGTCCATCGCTACATGGTTGCGTTAGAGGGCGGCAGGTTCTCCAATACGTGGCAGTATCTTCGGGAATCTCACTTCAGCTATGATCCTGTGAGGGTTCCTTCTCTTTGGGTGTCCACCGCCCGCGCCGGAGGAACCGCGAGTGTCCTAGATTCTTCTGTAGTATTCGATCTTTATTAGCTAATAGCCAGTGATGTACTATTCAATATTATATATTATTCGAGATGATGTATTCGAGATTATATCTATTATTCTGGACGATGTATTCGAGATTATATCTATTATTCGAGACGATGTAATTTGAATACTAAATTGTTTTATATTTCTTTTGGATTAGTTAAACAAAAGCTATGGCAGACAATACCGACAGAGAGGGAGAACAGACCATGTTCGATATGATACGCGGGCCAGATGATAATCAGAATGAAGAAGATTATGACAGCTTCGAATTTCTAAACAACACCGGAGAGGGTGATATGATATTCGATCGCGACGACGAAATTGATGAAGTCATGAACTATGATTATGACGATGACGAAGAACATGTTGATCCTGAAACAACAAACACCGGCGAGGTATATATATTTATATAAGCAGGCATCTGGTGATCATCACATGTTTTAAATGACTTGAAGATATATTAACGAATCGATCTTTGTTCTTTCAGCCATCCGAATCGAGCAAATCTTCAGGCAAAATGACGAAACGAGGCCCGAACAAAAAGTTGAAGCCGGGCGTAAAGTACAATATCGAGGCATGCGGCCCTACTGGCAAACCATTAGCGCCTAAGAAGATTGCGGACAAGTTCGTTCGTCAGTGCAGAGTTCTTGTGAAGGACCAACTCCCGATCAAACTTCAAGAATGGAGAGCGCCAGCAAAGCCACGTCCAGATGTTACTTTTGTCGACAAGAATCAAAAAGATCTGCTTTGGGATACTCTCATGGAACATTTCACCCTACCAGATCATTTCACAGAAGCAGATGTGCAGAAAGTCAAAGAGGCTGCTCTTAGGATGATGGCGACTGCATTCAAGAACTACAAGAATCGTGAATGGAACAAGTACGTCAAGGGAGGAAGGAAGACTCCAGTATTCAAGGGAACACTGGAGAACCAACGTGATCATTGGGACGATTTCGTGAAATTCAAGGATTCGGAATTAGCTAAGGAACGGTCGAGAATAAACAAGAAGAATGCCGAAAAAAAGGATAAGTTCCATAAGCTGGGGCCAGGTGGCTATGCGGTGGCAATGCCTAAGTGGGATAAGTCTGAGAAAGAGATGGAGGATGCAGGTGTCACTCCGGCTACTAAGAGTTGGCCCCCTAGGGTCAGGACTTGGTTCTATGCGCATGGGGGGAGTTGGACCGGGAGACAGGCAATGTTTCGATGAGGGCAAGTCTGAAGGGAGCCGACGATGCGATACTTGTTGCAATAGAAGAGGCACGAACGGGGGTGTTCCAGCCCAACAGAGAGAACGACGAGCTTACGCGTGCCCTGGGAAATCCTGAACACCCGGGAAGAACACGAGGCAAGGGCGCTATGCCGTGGTATGAGGGGTTTTCAGACTGGAACAACGACTACAGAACCCGTGCGAGAAAGAAGATTGCAGAGGAGAAGAAGAGGAAGATGGAGGAGGAGCAGAGGAAGCGGGACTATGAACGCCTTCAAGGCCTAGAAGCAAGTCAAGCGGAATTGGCAGTCAAATTCCAGCGGCAGCAGGAGTAAATCGACTCACTTACCCATCAAAGGGGGTCTCAGCAGCTGCAGCAGCTAGCGGATGATCCAGCATTGGATAGCACCGGCCCATCCATGCCGAGAAGCAGCATGGGTTCCGTCCCGGACGATGCAACGCTGGGTAGATACCCCGTGGATGACATCACGGAGAAGACTAACTGCGAGCTACACATCAAAATGAAGAACATATCCATGAAGGTGGCGGACGACTGTGCTTTCACAAATCCCCCCGAGGCAACCTTCCATTGCAACCCGATTCCAGCGGGATATGCTCGTGTCTTGGTTGATGAGGTGGTGGACCCACCATATTCGGGGCTACAACTTGACATTGCTGGAGGTGACGGCGAGCGCTTTCTCGGAGAGGCCAAACATCGTATCATCCTATGGAAAAAGGATTGCATCATCTTTCCAAGGCCACCGACACCGCGTCAGCCAAGTCCTCGTCGAAGTCCGCCACCGAGTCAGCAGACTCCCGCTCCTGCAAGTCCACCAAGTCCGGCAAAGTGTCAGGCCACTCCTCCTCCTCCAAGTCCGGCAAAGTGTCAGGACAATCCTCCTCCTCCAAGTCCGCCACAGCGTCAGACGTCCACTCCTCCTCCAAGTCCGGCACAACCTCAGGCCACTCCTCCTCGTCCAACTCAGTCCCGTCAGCCGTCTCCGCCGCCTCAGCAATCGCAGAAGAGACACCCCGCAGCTATGGTGCGTAGCGGTACGAGTCGAGGTAGTACAGGAAGTACAGGCGGAGGCAAGCAATATAAATATGGTCCAAGCCTCAAGCCTCTTCCGCAGAGGTCTTATGACAGGTCCGAGGAGGAAATCACAGCCATATCGAAGGCCGAGGTGGAAGCCCATTTTGCACCGAAACCGCCACCGCCGCCAAGGGAGAAAGTGCCTGAGGAAATGATTGACCACTTCATTCGTATGGCTCAACCACCAGCTCCCAAGCCTGTTGACACAGACTATGAGCGCCACATCAGGAAGTTAAATCGAGCACGTCTACAAAGGGAGGCGAGCACGTCTACATCGGGATCGAGCAAACAAGAAGCAGCTGCCCAAAAATGCGGGAAAACCATTCCCCAGCTGGGAGAACAGGCGGCGCAATCGATCCCCTCGCTTATTGTGCCAACAACAGGTGACAGTACGCGCGCCCAATATTATTGTGGGCAAACAGTGCATGTTCCCGAGGTGGGCAATGTGGTAATAACGGAGGAGCATATAATGCAGGCTGAAGTTCTCAACATCACTGTTGGACAACTCCTCGAGATCGAGCCCATGCCTTTGCTTAGAGAGGATGAAGTAAAACGGAAATATGTCCGAGGCCAACCTTTGGTCGCACCAGACAAGGTCAAGAACCACCCAACGAGGATGTATGAATTGCATGAATGGTACATGAACATTACCAAGATTTCAGAGTGATTGTCCCTCATGGTGAATGTCAAGCAGGACCATTACTACCATGAGAAAGCTGTGTCCGTTGAGTATTTAGAACTATTTCAGTTATACAATCAAGACGCACTCGACAAATCTATCGTCAGTTGCTATTGTCTGTAAGTGATTTCTTTCTATAATTTAAGTCTCAAGCTAGTTGTAGTGATCCTTTTGATCAATCATTACCTGTAATTATCCTCACTACATTCTTTTCTGTGGTATTATGCAGGATGAAGATATATGAAATGAGAAAAGGTGGACGCTTTGGCATTGGGTTCATTGACCCAAACACCGTTAATGAATACACATGGAAGATAAATAAACGTTGTGCAAAGGAAGTAGAGGACAACAATGAAGATATACTACTTCCTTACAACTTCCAGTGAGTCACACTGTCTTGTACTACAAATTCTCTGTTTTTGCTTACATATGCCCGCTTAATTAAGACATGTAAACGTGTGTGCATGCAGATTTCACTGGGTCTTGTGTATCATTAAAGTTGATGCCGGAACAGTTGAAGTACTGGACTCACTAATCTCAGAAAAAACTGACTATAACATCTTGTATGGGATAGTCAACAGGTAATTTCAATCATTATTAACTATATATATATCTCGGCCTATTTAGTTCGTCATTTCATGATATGAACTATTTAATAACCCCTTTATTCATTTTCTTTGTCGGCGGGCAGGGCTTGGGAAAGATTCATCAGCGTCACGGAAGGTGAATGGAAACAAAAGCTTAAATGGATTCGACCCAAGGTAAGTAATTAAGTAGTACTAGCTAGCTAGCTAGCTGCCATCTCTTTAATTATCATGCTTGATTACTTATTATCTGATCAAATTTCATTCTCGTAAAGGCCCTGAAGCAGGCGCAGGGGACTGATATGTGTGCATTCTGCGTTTGCGAGAACATTCGCATGATGGCGTCCGAAAGGAGCAGATCTCAAAGACAGCAATGGGTACGCTTGTCAGAACACTATTCACAATTTTTACACCATTATCGATATCTAGTCACACAACTAATACACATGCATATTGATCTCCTTCTTAACAGTTCAAAGAGGTGCGGGAGAAGCTCATAGAAAGGGAGCGCGTAGAAGCACTTCAAGAGGAAATAGCGGGATTTTTGCTCGACCAGGTCATAAATCCGAATGGAGAATTCTATTACCCGCTACGCCCCCATGAAAACCACTTCCAATTGTCATCGTGCTCCGAAGGCACCAATTAGGCTAATGCCACTGGCTCCGAAGGCAACATTCATATGTAGGAGAAATTGTATATAGCTATACATGTGTGTATGTGTGAATTAATTAATATGGTGGTTTGTGAGACATTGATGATATATATATGCATGATTGGTTCTACTAGAAATTCTATTTATATATATATATATATGCATAACGTGTACAATGTGTAGTATCGTAAAATACCAGCAAACGAAAAAGAATTAAAATGGAAACACAAAATTAAATGAAAAAGAAATCATAAAACTAAAAACCCACCAAACCTTATAGTACCGGTTGGTGTTACCAACCGGTACTAAAGGGCTCCAGGCCCCCGGAGCTGGCTCGTGCCACGTGGTTGCCCTTTAGCACCAGTTCGTGCTGAACCGGTACTAAAGGGGGGGCCTTTAGTGACCACAATTTAGTGACGGTTATGTAACCGGCACTAAAGGGCCTTACGAATCGGTGCTATTGCCCGGTTCTGCACTAGTGCGTGAAGACGTACGACTACATCAACCGCGTTGTGCTAACGCTTCCGCTTTCGGTCTACGAGGGTACATGGACAACACTCTCCCCTCTCGTTGCTATGCGTCACCATGATCTTGTGTGTGCGTAGGAATTTTTTTGAAATTACTATGTTCCCCAACAGTGGCATCAGAGCCAGGTTTTATGCGTAGATGTCATATGCACGAGTAGAACACAAGTGAGTTATGGGCGATACAAGTCATACTGCTTACCAGCATGCCATACTTTGGTTCGGCGGTATTGTTGGATAAAGCGGCCCGGACCGACATTACCCGTACGCTTACGCGAGACTGGTTCTACCAACGTGCTTTGCACACAGGTGGCTGGCGGGTGTCAGTTTCTCCAACATTAGTTGAACCGAGTGTGGCTACGCCCGGTCCTTGCGAAGGTTAAAACAGCACTAACTTGATGAACTATCGTTGTGGTTTTGATGCGTAGGTAAGAACGGTTCTTGCTCAGCCCGTAGTAGCCACGTAAATTTTGCAACAACTAAGTAGAGGACGTCTAACTTGTTTTTGCAGGGCATATTGTGATGTGATATGGTCAAGACATGATGCTATATTTTATTGTATGAGATGATCATGTTTTGTAACCGAGTTATCGGCAACTGGCAGGAGCCATATGGTTGTCGCTTTATTGTATGCAATGCAAACGCCCTGTAATTGCTTTACTTTATCACTAAGCGGTAGCGATAGTCGTAGAAGTAATAGGTGGCAAAACGACAACAATGCTACAATGAAGATCAAGGTGTCGCGCCGGTGACGATGGTGATCACGACGGTGCTTCAGAGATGGAGATCTCAAGCACAAGATGATGATGGCCATATCATATCACTTATATTGATTGCATGTGATGTTTATCCTTTATGCATCTTATTTTGCTTTGATTGAGGTAGCATTATAAGATGATCTCTTACTAAATTTCAAGGTATAAGTGTTCTCCCTGAGTATGCACCGTTGCGAAAGTTCTTCGTGCTGAGACACCACGTGATGATCGGGTGTGATAGGCTCTACGTTCAAATACAACGGGTGCAAAACAGTTGCACATGCGGAATACTCAGGTTAAACTTGACGAGCCTAGCATATACAGATATGGCCTCGGAACACTGAGACCGAAAGGTCGAGCATGAATCATATAGTAGATATGATCAACATAGTGATGTTCACCATTGAAAACTACTCCATCTCACATGATGATCGGACATGGTTTAGTTGATTTGGATCACGTGATCACTTAGATGATTAGAGGGATGTCTATCTAAGTGGGAGTTCTTAAGTAATATGATTAATTGAACTTAAATTTATCATGAACTTAGTCCTGGTAGTATTTTGCAAATCATGTTGTAGATCAATAGCTCGCGTTGTTGCTTTCATATGTTTATTTTGATATGTTCCTAGAGAAAACTGTGTTGAAAGATGTTAGTAGCAATGATGCGGATTGGATCCATGATCTGAGGATTTTCCTCATTGCTGCACAGAAGAATTATGTCCTTGATGCACCGCTAGGTGACGGACCTATTGCAGGAGCAGATGCAGACGTTATGAACGTTTGGCTAGCTCGGTATGATGACTACTTGATAGTTTACTGCACCATACTTAACGGCTTAGAATCGGGACTTCAAAGACGTTTTGAACGTCATGGGCCATATGAGATGTTCCAGGAGTTGAAGTTAATATTTCAAGCAAATATCCGAGTTGAGAGATATGAAGTCTCCAACAAGTTCTATGGCTAAAAGATGGAGGAGAATTGCTCAACTAGTGAGCATGTGCTCAGATTGTCTGGGTACTACAATCGCTTGAATCAAGTGGGAGTTAATCTTCTAGATAAGATAGTGATTGACAGAGTTCTCTAGTCACCATCACCAAGTTAGTAGAACTTTGTGATGAACTATAGTATGCAAAGGATGGCGAAACCGATTCCTGAGCTCTTCGCGATGTTGAAATCAACGAAGGTAGAAATCAAGAAAGAGCATCAAGTGTTGATGATTTACAAGACCACTAGTTTCAAGAAAAGGGCAAAGGGAAAGAAAGAGAACTTCAAGTAGAATGACAAGCGAGTTGTCACTCCTGCGAAGAAGCCCAAAGCTGGACCAAAGCCTGAAACTGAGTGCTTACACTGCAAAGGAAATGGTCACTGGAAGCGAAAATGCCCTGAATATTTGGTGGATAAGAAGGATGGCAAAGTGAACAAGGGTATATTTGATATACAGGTTATTGATGTGTGCCTTACTAGTGTTTATAGTAGCCCCTGAGTATTTGATACTTGTTCGGTTGCTAAGATTAAGTAACTCAAAACAGGAGTTACATAATAAACAGAGACTAGTTGAGGGGAAGTGACAATGAGTGTTGGAAATAGTTCCAAGATTGATATGATCATCATCACACACTCCCTATACTTTCGGGATTAGTGTTAAACTAAATAAATGTTATTTGGCGTTTGCATTGAGCATGAATATGATTTGATCATGTTTATTGCAATACGGTTATTCATTTAAAGTCAGAGAATAATTGTTGTTCTGTTTACATGAATAAAACCTTCAATGGTCATACACCCAATGAAAATAGTTTGTTGGATCTCGATCATAGTGATACACATATTCATAATATTGATGCCAAAAGATGCAAATTTAATAATGATAGTGCAACTTATTTGTGGCACTGCCGTTTGGGTCATATCGGTGTAAAGCGCATGAAGAAACTCCATAAAGATGGATTTTTGGAATCACTTGGTTATGAATCATTTGATGCCTGTGAACCGTGCCTTTTGGGCAAGATGACTAAAACTCCGTTCTTCGGAACAATGGAACGAACTACTGACTTGTTGGAAATAATACATACTGATGTATGCAGACCAATGAGTATTAAGGCTCATGGCGGGTATCGTTATTTTCTCACCTTCACAGATGATTTGAGCATATATGGGTATATCTACTTGATGAAACATAAGTCTGAAATAGTTGAAAGGTTCAAAGAATTTCATAGTGAAGTGGAAAATCATCATAACAAGAAAATAAAGTTTCTGCAATCTAATCGTGGAAATGAATATTCGAGTTACGAGTTTGGCCTTCAGTTAAAATAATGTGGAATAGTTTCACAAACTCATGCCACATGGAACACCACAGCGTAACGGTGTGTCCGAATGTCATAACCGCACTTTATTGGATATGGTGCGATCTATGATGCATCTTACCGATCTACCACTATCGTTTTGGGATTATGCATTAGAGACAGCTGCATTCACTTTAAATAGGGCACCATCAAAATCCGTTGAGACGACACCGAATGAACTATGGTTTAGCAATAAACCTAAGCTATCATTTCTTAAAGTTTGGAGTTGCAATTCTTATGTGAAAAAGTTTCAACCTGATAAGCTCAAACCCAAATCAGAGAAGTGCGTCTTCATAGAATACCCAAAGGAAACTGTTGGGTACACCTTCTATCACAGATCCGAAGGCAAAATATTTGTTGCTAAGATGGATCCTTTCTAGAGAAGGAGTTTCTCTTGAAAGAAATGAGTGGGAGGAAAGTAGAGCTTGATAAGGTAATTGTACCTTCTCCCGAATTGGAAAGTAGTTCATCACATAAATTAGTTCCAGTGATTTCTACACCAATTAGTGAGGAAGCTTTTAATGATGATGATCATGAAACTTCAGATCAAGTTACTACAGAACCTTGTAGGTCTTCCAGAGTGCAGTCCGCACCAGAGTGGTACGGTAATCCTGTTCTGGAAGTCATGTTATTAGACCATGATAAACCTACGAACTATAAGGAAGAGATGATGAGCCCAGATTCCGCGAAATGGCTGGAGGCCATGAAATCTGAGATAGGATCCATGTATGAGAACAAAGTGTGGACTTTGGTGGACTTTCCCGCTGATCGACAAGCCATAGAAAATAAATGGATCTTCAAGAGGAAGACGGACGTTGATAGTAGTGTTACTATCTACAAAACTCGACTTGTCGCAAAAAGGTTTTCGGCAAGTTCAAGGTGTTGACTACAATGAGATTTTGTCAACTGTAGCGATGCTTAAGTCTGTCCGAATCATGTTAGCAATTGCCACATTTTATGAAATCTGGCAAATGGATGTCAAAACTGCATTCCTTAATGGTTTTTTAAAGAAGAGTTGTATATGATGCAACCAGAAGGTTTTTTCAATCCTAAAGGTGCTAACAAAATGTGCAAGCTCCAGCGATCCATCTATGGACTGGTGCAAGCATCTCAGAGTTGGAATATACGCTTTGATAAGGTGATCAAAGCATATAGTTTTATACGGACTTGAAGTGAAGCCTGTATTTACAATAAAGTGAGTGGGAGCACTATAGCCTTTCTGATAAGTATATGTGAGTGACATATTGTTGATCAGAAATGATGTAGAATTTTTCTGGAAAGCATAAAGAAATATTTGAAAGGAGTTCTTTAAAAGAAAGACCTCAGTAAAGCTACTTACATATTGAGCATCAAGATCTATTGAGATAGATCAAGACGCTTGATAAGATTTTCAATGAGTACATACCTTGATAAGGATTTGAAGTAGTTCAAAATGGAACAGTCAAAGAAAGAGTTCTTGCATGTGTTGCAAAGGTGTGAAATTGAGTAAGACTCAAATCCCGACCATGACAGAAAATAGAAAGAGAATGAAAGTCATTCCCTATGCCTTAGTCATAGGTTCTATAAAAGTATGCCATGCTATGGACCAGACCTATTGTATACTCTGCCCTGGTTTAGCAAGGGAGTACAATAGTGATCTAAGAGTAGATCACTGGACATTGGTCAAAATTATCCTTAGTGGAATAAGGATATGTTTCTCGATTATGGAGGTGACAAGAGGTTCGTCGTAAAGGGTTACGTCGATCCAAGTTTTGACACTGATCCAGATGACTCTAAGTCTCAATCTGGATACATATTGAAAGTGGGAGCAATTAGCTAGAGTAGCTCCGTACAGAGCATTGTAGACATCGAATATTCTGCAAAATACATACGGCTCTAATATGATAGACCCGTTGACTAAACTTCTCTCACGAGCAAAACATGATCACACCTTAGTACTTTGGTTGTTAATCACATAGCGATGTGAACTAGATTATTGACTCTAGTAAACCCTTTGGGTGTTGGTCACATGACGATGTGAACTATGGATGTTAATCATATACAGATATGAATATTGGTGTTAAATCACATGGCGATCTGAACTAGATTATTGACTCTAGTGCAAGTGGGAGACTGAAGGAAATATGGCCTAGAGGCAATAATAAAGTTATTATTTATTTCCTTATTTCATGATAAATGATTATTATTCATGTTAGAATTGTATTAACCGGAAACATAATACATGTGCGAATACATAGACAAACATAGTGTCACTAGTATGCCTCTTCTTGACTAGCTCGTTAATCAAAGATGGTTAAGTTTCCTAACCATAGACATGAGTTGTCATTTGATTAACGAGATCACATCATTAGGAGAATGATGTGATTGACTTGACCCATTCCGTTAGCTTAGCACTTGATCATTTAGTATGTTGCTATTGCTTTCTTCATGACTTATACACGTTCCTATAACTATGAGATTATGCAACTCCCATTTACCGGAGGAACACTTTGTGTGCTACCAAACGTCACAAGGTAATTGGGTGATTATAAAGGTGCTCTACAGGTGTCTCCGAAGGTACTTGTTAGGTTGGCGTATTTCGAGATTAGGATTTGTCACTTCGATTGTCGGAGAGGTATCTCTGGGCCCTCTCGGTAATGCACATCACTATAAGCCTTGCAAGCATTGTAACTAATGAGTTAGTTGCAGGATGATGTATTACGGAACGAGTAAAGAGACTTGCCGGTAACGAGATTGAACTAGGTATTGGGATACCGACGATCGAATCTCGGGCAAGTAACATACCAATGACAAAGGGAACAACGTATGTTGTTATGCGGTTTGACCGATAAAGATCTTCGTAGAATATGTAGGAGCCAATATGAGAATCCAGGTTCCGCTATTGGTTATTGACCGGTAACGTATCTCGGTCATGTCTACATAGTTCTCGAACCCGTAGGGTCCGCACGCTTAAGGTTTCATTGACAGTTTTATTATGAGTTTATGAGTTTTGATGTACCTATGGTTGTTCGGAGTCCCGGATGTGATCATGGACATGACGAGGAGTCTCGAAATGGTCGAGACATAAAGATCAATATATTGGACGACTATATTTGGACACCGGAAATGTTTCGGGTGAGATTGGGACAATACCGGAGCTCCAGGAGGTTATCGGAACCCCCCGAGAGGTATATGGGCATTATTGGGCCTTAGTGGAAAGGAGGGGAAAGGAGCAAAGGAGGGGGCGCCCCCCCCAAGCCCAATCCGAATTGGGAGGGGGGCCGCCCCCCCCCACCCCCCCTTTTCCTTCCCCCATCCCTCCTCTTCCTTCCCTCTCCCTCTCCTAATAGGAAAGGGGGGAGTCCTACTCCCGGTGGGGATTGGACTCCCCCCTAGGGCGCGCCACCCCCCTTGGTCGGCCCCCTCCTCCACTCCTTTATATACGGGGGAGGGGGGCACCCCATAGACACAACAATTGATCTCTTGATCTCTTAGCCCTGTGCGGTGCCCCCTCCACCATAGTTCTCCTCGATAATATTGTAGCGGTGGTTAGGCGAAGCCCTGCGATGGTAGAACATCAAGACCGTCACCACGCCGTCGTGCTGACGGAAGTCTTCCCCGACATTCTGCTGGATCGGAGTACGGGGGATGTCATCGAGCTGAACGTGTGCAAGAACTCGGAGGTGCCGTAGTTTCGGTGCTTGATCGGTCGGGCCGTGAAGACGTACGACTACATCAACCGCGTTGTGCTAACGCTTCCGCTTTCGGTCTACGAGGGTACGTGGACAACACTCTCCCCTCTCGTTGCTATGCATCACCATGATCTTGCATGTGCATAGGAATTTTTTTTTAAATTACTATGTTCCCCAACAGGTTGGAGATGTTAGAAGAGAATAGAGAGGATATTGGTGGAATCGATTGATTATTGCTTGAGCCACGTAAGCGTATATATAGTGAGTACATTACCTTCTTGAAGTACAAGGCGGTAGTCCTTTGTGTCGTTGTCGGGGTAGACGAGAGCGTAGGGTGGTGGAGCCGTGGTCAATGTAGCCATGCGAAGAACGCCATGGTCGATGTCAAGTCAGGGTGGCCGGTGTCGAGGAGGTCGCCGGGAAGCCACGGGCGCAAGGAGGCGGCAAGTTAGTGATAGGCACAGTGGTGTTGAAATAGTGGTGCGCCGGGAAGAAGACAACATTGACGAGGCGTCGCGCCGGGTTTTCCAGGCCCGGGGATACATCATGGATGAAGGCATGCATCGGTGTTGCCAGCACCGGATATGCGTAGACAGACGAAGGCGATGTTGTCGATGTGCGGCTCTAGGTTTGCCAGGCCTGGGAACACTCGAGGACAAAGGCACGTGTCGGTGGTGCCAGCATTGGGCATGCACGAACTGTACGCCATGTTGGAGAAGTCGGAGGGGCCAACAGAGAAGAACTCGACGACGGTTGTGGTGCTAATTGGCGTGGGGCCGATGTCGCCAACGGTGGTCAGAGTAGATGAAGTGGTCGGCGAAGATGACGGTGACGCTGGCGATGAGCTGGTGCTGGACGGAGACGAAGGGGTTGGACGGGCGGCGCCACTCGGGTGAGCGAGTGGCAGCAGTGCCAAGAAGAGCGGCGGCTGCAGCTGTGTTAGGAGCGCTGCGACGATGCTCGAAGTAGGCAAGGAAGAACCCGACAGCGTGACAAAGACCGGCACGGATGGTGGCGTTCCCGTGGCAAGGGATGCGTCGCGATGCATACCACGGGAAGTCGACACGTGAGGATGGCGGAGTGGACCGCTGGCCGCGGCGCTCCGCCCCGAAGGAGCGACGCAGCGACGGCAGGCGGGTCGGGGCGATGGCGGGAAGACCTCTGGGTGACGGCGTGGATCATGGGCTGCAACGCCATGGCCTGAAGGGGCGGCCTAGTGGCGGAGCATGGATCGGTGCAGCCACGGGGACGGCCGCAGGCGGCGGCAGGAACTGCATGCCACGATGCTATAGCCCGAGGGAGCGGCGACGGGAGCCGCGCCCGGGTCGGGGCAGACGGCAGGATGACCTCGGGGCGGCGATGCAGCGATTCGTAGGGACGATGCGACGACAACCTGTGGCTCGATGGCGGTAGGCGTGTGCTCGGGGACGGGCTTGGCAAAGACAAGCGCGTGATCGGTTGATCAGATCGACGACGACGCTGTACGCACCATGGCGGGGATGACGCGCAAATCAGAGTCGACGCAATGGTGTCGGTGATGTCCCCGGCGATGACGCCGAAGACGGACCGACAATGGAGACCACGCGGACGAGCGGCTGACAGCAAGGCATGAAGGCGTCCCTTTGGCGGCGCGTCCAGCCTTGCCGCCCAGTTGATGACGAAGTGGCTGGTGTAGAGTTGACGCTGATGTCGGAGTAAAGACGCAGGGGTCGACGGCGGTGGCAGACGACGCAAACCGATTTTAGATTGAAAAACCCAAAAATAAATGTCGATCAAAGCGACAGGCAAGAGAGAGAAAAACTCGGATCAAAGGATGGGGAAAAAGACTCCCTAGGGCAACCGATCAACATGACCGGCGGGCGAAACTAGGTACGGGCGGCGTGGCCCCCGACGGCGGTCATGTGGGCCGAACGCCCAGGGGCGGCACGCGGGGCGGAAACGGCGGGCGGCGGCTAGGGTTTGGATCGGTTAGGCTGATACCATGCATGTTAGAAGGGAATAAAGAGGATATTGGTGGAATCGATTGATTATTGCTTGAGTCTCGTAGGCATATGTAAAGTGAGTAGATGACCTTTTTGGAGTACAAGGCAAGGTAGAACAAATCCTAATCTAGCCAGTGCTACCTAAATAATCACAATACTCAACAGGAGAAGAAAAAAGGGCAACTATAACCATCCCTATGTATCTATCTTCACTTTTTAAGGCTAGCTAGTTACCATTGCAGGAGGCATGCCCAAAGTTAATGCCTGTGCATAACCTGAATGTATTCATGTTCGTGCAAAAACAACTGTTCACGTTGAAGATGTTGTTTTTATAAACAATCCTGTTCGAATTGAAATGCTAACAGTGCCATTTCTGAGCATATATATATATATATATATATATATATATATATATATATATATATATATATATATATATATATATATGCACAACGAGCAAACAAACATGTGACCTGCAACTGCAAGCACCAAAAACTTGGATTCACAACTGTGTAAGCATGCTAGTTAGTTTTTAGATCGTCGCACCTCCAGAAGTAAATGTTGGTAAGTCAGCCTTCTCACCAACATTCACACACGCATGAGATCCAAAAGCAATTCGCATATCTCACGCCTATCATCGAGTGATATCTATACACAGGAGGGTAGCTAGGGTTTCCATTTATGATGTGCTGATGGAGATAAGAAACCGCCCCTCTTTTCTGCCATGTGATGGAGTGCAAGTGTAGGACAGTTCACAATAATCACCCCCTCTTTTCTGCCACTAACTAGGTTGCCATGAATCAAAGGCGGAAATGGGTGAGGTTGTGGACTTGTGGTGAGATGTTTTAGCAAGGAAGCTTATGCCATAAAAATGCAGCAGCATCTCAGTTGCAACAACCACCACTGCTTTACAGCAATGACAGAGCGATTGATGTGCCAACTGCCAACAAGCGATAAGAAAGATGGGATTATCTCTTCTTTTTTCACATACGAGAGAAACCAAGTAGTAGACATGTTTCTTAATTTTGGGTGCAAATATGATAGCTGGCCATCATAAATTGAGTCTAACTAGTAGCTCCAACAGTTGAACAGACAAGCTGAAGAACATCATCAGCTTGTCTCTGTTAGGTGCGCAGGTCAAGCCACGAGTACACGTATGATCTGCCCTCCACTATGCTAACTCGCACGTTCCCATTCCATTTGCTTCAGGTTGTATCTAGTATTCCTAGGTAGCTGTTGTTAGGGACAGTGATACATGGACTTCAATTAAGGTTTCAGATTACTATTAGGCTGCTGATGATGTCCTGTTGATAGCTACAGTCTGACACTTGCAGCAGTGTAAGATCCATATATATCTTACCTTTGGGAAGGAGAAAAGCAAGGCAGAAGAACCTCGCAGGCTCAGCCTACATTGCTAGCTTGTCGTTCGCCCTATGCATCCCCTAACCTTGGTAACTAATGTGCAACAAACCAAACCGAGTAAAAAAACCTACAACCTCTCTCTTCTACTTGTTGGAATCTCAAAGGCTGGTACAGACCTACTGACAGCCAAATAAAACAGTAGGCGAAGTTGCTATGCTTATGAACAAGAATCTGAATTTGTCTTTCTATGGAAGGGTGACCATGAACACGAGTAATTTATAAGCAGCAAAATGGAAATGCATATACTCCAAATTAAGCACACAGATTCAACAGCCACACTGGAAAGCACAATAATTCATGTTCCCCGGTATTCCTCAAACAGGGAGCAGACAGGCAGTTCTATCCTCTACACACATGCATAGGATCCACCACAAAGGAAGGAACCAACCTGTTTTTTCATGCTTCAAAGAGTAGGTGGTCTTCATGCCCTTGGTGGTGACTGCCAAATCGGAAGGTAGGATTCTTGCGAAGCAGGCGGCATGATGACTGGTAAATGAGGCAAACAAACAGAGGCAATGACATCAGCCTCCACCAATCAATTCTTAACAGGTCACTCCATAGGCAGGCATTTGGAATATTTGAGTAGAAACTAGGCCGAAAACGAAGGTACTGTTTACTATACCAGCATCGAAGCTATGGCACCATCGTGGATCGTCTGACTACGGTCCTGTGAAGCATGTTGGTGTCGTGTTTCAGGACTCGAAGGTGCTGTGTGGGACGTGTTAGTCTTTACCTGTTCATTTTAGGATGGCGTTCGCGATGCGCTCACGTATAAATTGTTTTTTCAGAAAAAAAATTCGTCCCACCATTCCCTTTCTTTTTTTTTGACCACACTATTTCCTTTCCTGGGCATTATTTTTTGACCACGAAACCTTTTCTTTACATGACCACGAAACCTTATAACAATTGTTCTACGGTAAATTTGCACTAAGTAACACTTTTGCTTCGGTATACCCCTCAACACATTAACGGCTAGATTTCTCTATACCCCTTTATAATAAAGGGTAGGATAGCCTTTTCATCCGCACCGATACGCGGCTCTCTATACCCCTTCATAATACCGGGTAGGATAGTCTTTTCACCCGCGCCGATACGCGGCGCTCCTTTTTTCCCCACTCGTGGTGTCTTTTTTTCTCGCGACGCCCTCAGCTGTTTTTCAGCTTCTTGTTGAAAGAAAAAAGATTTTCATTAATAAAAGTAACACTTTTGCTTCAGTACACCCCCTAAACACATTAACGGCTAAGACCTCTCTATACCCCTTCATAAAAAAGGTAGGATAGTCTTTTCACCCGCTCCGATACGCGGCGCTCCTTTTTCCCCCTCGTGGTGTCTTTTTTTTCTCGCGACGCCATCAGCTGTTTTTCAGCTACTTGTTCAAAGAAAAAAGATTTTCATTAATGAAACTAACACTTTTGCTTCAGTACACCCCCTAAACACATTAACGGCTAAGACCTCTCTATACCCCTTCATAAAAAAGGTAAGATAGTCTTTTCACCTGCGCCGATACGCGGCTCTCTGTACACCTTCATAATACAGGGTATGATAGTTTTTTCACCCAGGTCGATAAGTGGCCTTCGTACATATACGCGATGCTCTTTTTTTCCCTCGCGGTGTCTTTTTTTTCTCGCGACGCCCTCGGCTGTTTTTCAGCATCTTTTTAAGGAAAAAAAGAGTGCAAGTAACGTGAATTGAACTCAAGACCCCTTGGTCCAAGGAGGACCACACTAATGACTTAGGACACCCTAATGCATGTGCGCATTTACTTCTTTTTCTTGTTTTCTTCTACTTAATTGCGCGGATGGGCCGGCCCGTTGTTGAATCGGTCATTTTACCACTATTTTGTTCGTTTTTTCTATTCGTTTTTTTTTCTTTTTTTTTATTTCTCAAAAAATTCTCATGCTTATAAATTTATGTTCAAAATATTGAAAAGATGTTCATTTTTTATAAACTTTGTTCATAAAGTAGAAATATTCGATTTTTAAAAACCCATACAGATATGTCGAAAGATTGTTCATGTCTTTCAAAATTGCTTAGAATGTCGTAACACAAACATACTTTTAAAGGAGTCAACAAAATTTTGAACACGAACATTTTTTTTGAAAAGACTATGAAATTTGAAATTTTAAGCAAAAATCAGAAAACATGAACAAAAATTTGAAACCAATTTATTTTAAATTTCCTCATACAGTTTTGTATTTGTGTAGAAAAAATTGAATACATGATTATTTTCTAAATTCCAAATAAATTTATAAAGCACGAACATTATTTGAAAATGTAGAATTGTTGAAATCAAAAAAACTTGACATGGTGCCGTGGACTGGTGATACAAGGACCTAGAAATTTTTTGTTCCATTTGAACGATCTTGAAAATAGGTACTCTGCGACGGATCCTTCCGCCCAACCTGAACTTTTTTCCATTTAAATTCCTAAATATTTTCTTAAATTCGCAAACATTGTTTTCAAATTCATGATTTTTTTCCATATCTAGGAACTCTTCTCAACTTTTACAAATATTTTATTCATAAACAATCTTTTCCAAAATTGATGAACTTTTTTCAAATCGGCGAATATTTGGGCCGACCCAACAGGCACCCGACAGAAGCGATGTCGTCGCCCGGTTGGGCAAGCCCCAAGCGTATATTTTGTTTTTCGTTTTTTCTTTTTTTTTAATTTTTTTACTTTATGAACTTTATTACTCATTTTATAATCTTTTTAAGATTTTGAAATATTTTTGGAATACTAAAAAATGTTAGTATTTTCAAATATTTTTTACGAATTAAAAAATGTTCTGGAATTTAAAAAATCTTTCCATTCTGAATTTTTTGTTCATAAATTTAATAAATGTTTGTGTTATATAAATTTTTAAAATTTTCAAAAAAGTATGTGGTTTGAAATTTGTGTACAACATCAATATTTGGGAATTCATTAACAGTTTTGGAAAAACTGTGCATGTTTATAAAGTTTTCATGCACAATTTGAAATTCCTAAATTGTTGACAAATTTCAAGAAATAATTCAGATATAATATAAGAAAACGTTCGTTTTGATTGATTATTACAGAAATTATAAATAACAAAAACTTAGCCCTACCGGCCTACCCGAACCACCACCTTTGAACGTGATGTGCTTCTTGATATGCATGAAATGACATCAAAATTTGCCAGCCTATGAATATTCTCATGGCAGGCCTTCATGCAAAATTTAAAGGAATTCAAACACCAAACACATGTTGCGCCACATTCGGCTAATGTTTCGGCTGGTTTTTCACCAGGAAAGCCCTATGAAATGCATGAAATATCATATCTCAATGCAATTTATCATGGATGCTCGGCATGGTGATGCTAGTGTGTGGAAAATCCATACCATGATGGGTCCTTAGGTGAATTATCTTTGTTTTCATACTTTCATGATCTTCAAAATCCATCATCTCCAAGACATAGCGTCTTGCATGGCATGGGATAAGCTAGTCGAATTGTAAAAGAAAAAAAATTACACGTTGATGTAGCAGATGTCGTGCTTAATTACGAAAAAAACACTTGCCGTTGTTGCGTACCGTTTCAACATCGAAGGTCGACTGGAGCTTAGTGCTGAAGCGCCGACCTTCTACCAGGTGAAGTCTGTCGCACAGTCCCCGGTCGTCGCCACACCGGTCGCACTCCGCCAGGAGACTTTCGTCGGCCGACGATGACATCGACGACATTTCCTATGTTCATAATTCAAAGATTAAACTTATACAATTAAATATATGTACTCCAGAAACTAAATTAGATCATTATTATTCATCATGGGTTGACTATTGGTCTATCGAGTCTTTTCTTAAAAACTCTCGGATCACATGGTGTATACATTCGACCGTTGGTGATGGTCGCTCCTCCTTTCGTCCCCAAGTGCATTACACTAAAATGTCTAGCACAGGGGAACGAATGAGAAGCGACCCCCATGACAACAGTCAGGATTCTTCGTCCTCTCATATATGATGGAGACTCTCCCTCACTGATTCCTCTCTGACATTTGCGACCGTCGGTGATTGTCGTTACTCCTCCTTCCCCTAGTGCATAACAAAGGTCTAGCACAAGGAGAAGAAGGAGAAACGACCCCCACGACAACAGTCGGGATTCTTTGTCCTCTCTCATATATGGTGGACACACTCCCTCACTGATTTTTCGACCATCGGGATGGTCGTTATTCCTCCTTCCCCTAGTGCATAACAAGGGTCTACCACAAGGAGAAGAAGGAAAAACGACCCCCACGACAACAGTCAGGATTCTTCTTCTCTCATATATGCTGCAGACTTTCTCCCTCACTCATTCGTTGACTGTCATGTATGGAGCCTCGACAGACTTAAAGTCAACCCGAAATGTCGTTTAATTATCTTTTTAGAAAATCCAAGCCACTCGATATTTCCTACATATTCTAGCACAAGCCATGCCAAAATTCACGAAAAAGTCCAGTATGACCTTTGCTAAAAAAAGGACATATCGAGCGCCTGAAATTTGCCGGGACAGAAATTAATCAACACTCCGGCAAAACATAGGCCACTCGAAGGTGTAACCTGCAAACATAGCCGACCACTTGGGCAAGCACATATCCTATTTGAGCAACACAAGGTATACATGTTTATATCTACATCATATGAGCATTCAAACTTGATGGTCATTGCATTTCAATGGTTGAAATTATGAACAAAAAAATTTCAAAATACTCCCTCCGTCCGGAAATACTTGTCATCAAAATGGATAAAAAGGGATGTATCTAGACATATTTTTAGTTATAGATACATCTATATTTATCCATTTTGATGACAAGTATTTTCGGACGGAGGGAGTATCTTATAGGACTCATATTGACATGCAGATTTGGCTGGTCTGACCTCAAGGTTGGAGGGGGTCGGTGACGGGGATGACGGTATGGATGATGGAGGGGCTCCTTGATTTCTGCATAGTGCTCTTCAATTTGAGCATTCAATAAGCAACACCAAATTATAAAATAAATTAGTATTCAAATTAGCATGCATTCAATAAGCAAAACTAAATCATCTTTTGCGTCCGTACATCGTCAAATATTATCACTAATACATCTCAAATAGTATCATACATATAACATCACTAATACAGCTAAAACCCTAGCGAACGACGGGTATCGGCGCGGGCGGTGGACACCCAAAGAGAAGGAACCATCACAGGATCATAGCTCAAGTGAGATCCCTGAAGAACCTGCCGGGTATTGGAGAACCTGCCCTCCAATGCAACCATGTAGCGACGGACGTGCTCGTCCTCCTCGCTGACATGGTGACGTACCACCTTCGCGGGGTCCTCAAGCCTCCGCACCGTCACTGGCACACGCGACCACCACCCAAGAAGGTTCGGGTCAATGATGGGTTGGCTACTCTCCAAGCTACGCCCCCCGGAAGGTAGCACCTCCGAGTACCAGCCCGGCGGAGCCCAGTCCCAGACATGGCCCTTCTGATCAGGCCTCCTCGGCCGAGTCGACGACGAGGATGCGGTATAGGCATCATCGATGTCGATGCGAGAATAATTGATTTAACTAAAAAAATAACAACAAATATGACATGTCCACTTCAAAACCAATCAACCTAGAATTCTATTAAATACACCTAAAACACCTGAATTCTATTAACTACACCTAATTAAAAACCTACATTTTGAACATGGTTCGATCATAACTAGCGTGCATACAACATTATTCTAAGATTAAACACCTAAAATACCTAAATTATATTAACTACACCTAATTAAAAACCTACATTTTGAACATGGTTCGATCATAACTAGCTAGGGTTCATACTAGATTATTCTAAAATTAAACACCTAAGATCATAACCTAGTACATTATTCTAAGATTTAACCTACATTTTTCAACTAGCTAGGGTTCAAAATTAACTACGGAGGTGGAGGAAGGAGGGAGGCGGAGTACCTCTCGGTGGAGAACGGA
>NC_041391.1:228552320-228621341 GCF_002162155.2 Triticum dicoccoides
CGCAGGGGAAGATGGCCGATGCGGGAGGGCGGACGACAGTGGAGGAGGCCGGTGCAGGGGAGGATGGCCGGCGGGGGAGGAGAGCCGGAGCGGGCGAGGGCGGCCGGCTGGAGAGGACTGGCGTGGGGGACGGCGGCAGCGATAGCGCGCGGCGGAGGCGTGCGAGTGAGAGTGTGTGAGGGGGGGAGTGAGGTCAAGCGCGGGTCGGAGTGTGGATAAGGTGCCTGCAGTAGTAGCACTTTCTACATACAAGTGCTACTATTATGCCTGGCCTGGCGGCAACTGTCTGGCAATTGTAGTAGTAGTGTATTTTATGAATACAACGCTACTGGTAAGTGTTTAGTAGCAGCACTTTCCTATGGCAAGTGCTACTGATAAATAGTAGCAGCGGTGCCTTTTAAAAAGCGCTACTACTAAGCTCCTGTATATAGGCATTTTCCTAGTAGTGAAAATTTTAGGTCCGTTTTATTAATGTGAAAAAATGCGTCCAGACTTGCCCTACCGGCCTACCCGAACCACCACCTTTGACCATGGTGTGCTTCTTGCCATGCATGAAATGACACCAAATTTTGCCAGCATGTGGGCATGCTCATGACAGAGCTCCATGCAAAATTTGAAGGAATTCGGACACTGAAGGCACGTTGCGTCACGTTCGGCTAGTGTTTTAGGATTTTTCACCGAGAAAATCCTAGAAAATGCATAAAATGTCATAACTCAATGAAATTTATCATGGATGTTTGGCATGATGATGCTAGTGTGCGGAAAAATTTGGATCCCTTATATTGATTTGATCAATCTTTGAAAAAGAAAAGGTACAAAAAAGAAAAAAAATGTAAAACAACAAGAATGAAAAGAGAAACAAAAAACAAACAATAAATCGGTCGCTGATTGATATATTTTTATTTTTATTTTTCTATTTAATAGATGTTCAGTAATTTTAAAGTGTTTGATTTTTTTTATTTGAGCATGTTTCTATTTAAACAAACATTTTTATTTAAACAAACAACAAATGAACAATTTTTCTATTTAATAGATGTTCTCAGAAATTTCATTATATTAATTTGAGCATTGTCTATTTAAACGAACAATTATTTGACATATCGGTATAATTTTTTTTTAAATGCGAATATTTGTACTTTATGAACAAAATTTTAGGAAGTATTTTTTGGAATTCTGAACAAAATTTTATAAGTGTGAGCATTTTTCCAAAACAAAAGAAAAAAGAAAATAAAAAACAAAAAACGAAAAAGAAATAGTAACTAAAGGACCGGTTCAACAATGGGCCGGCCTAGCCGCAAACTGAAGTAGAAGAAAAATAAAAAAAGAAGTAAATAGGCACCAACACTAGGATGTTCTAGTTGGTTAGTGTGGTTCTCCTTAGACCAGGAGGTCTTGAGTTCGATTCATATTGACTGTGCTAGTTTAGAAACCAAATAGATCTCCAGTGAAAATGGTTACAGGACGGTAGACGGTTGTTCAATGATCAGGCTTGGAAGATACGCGATCGTGAAAGAGTTGTCGTTGTTGTTATCTATATTTGTTGTGTGGTTATCATGTGACCTCATCTTTACCTGTGCTTGTTGCCTTTGTTCTGGATCGTGCAGATTTTATTGGTGTCATCACCGGCATTTCTTCGCCGCCTGTGTGCCAGAGTGCTTCCCATTCTACGGCTATCAAGAGGGTCGTTTATTTGACGGATATTAGGTGTTTTTTTATGAATGCTACGACTGATACTAGGTGTTTTTGCTCGTCATATGTTTGGTGGTGCGTTTGGTTTCGTTTCATGATCTATTCAACGATTTATTTCTTTTCTGCACTGGTTTTCAGATCAGTGTTATTCTGCTGATGGACCAGGTGTTCTATAGGAGGCGGATAAAGGACCGGTTAGTGCGTTTTTTGCGGGTGCCGCAGTAAAGTCCTCTGAAGGTTAGTTTTGCGAGGGTGTCAGGGGAGGAGTGTGCCTGGGTGCTTTTTATATGTTTTGTGCTTTACACGGTGTTCTTCTTAGATCGAAGGTCGCAGGGGTAGGCGGTAGTTGTTTTTAGAACGGAGGCACATGCCTGGCCTTAAACTGGGACCCTTACGCGGTAGTGCTCCGTGCCGTTCGTGCATAGAAGAGGACATGCTTGAGATCAGCGAGTTGCATGCAAGGTAATCCACCTATTGGTTAATAAGCTTAATTTTGTTCTCGCGTGTTCGTATGTCTGATTGTTTGATGGTAAACGCTTCCAGCCAGGCGACGGGCTAAGTTTTGGGCCGGTCGCCCGCTGACGACGCGCGTCGCGTGTGGACCCACGCTAAATTTGCCACGCACTCCTCTCTCGCTTCCATCTCATCTCCTTACGTTCGTATCTCTTCCCAGCTCCCTCGTTCCTTTTCTGTTTTCTCTTTCCCATCGGTCCCCATCTCTCTCGCAAGCGACCGAGGGACAGCCTCTCCTTCGATCCGCCAGCTTGCTTCTCTGGCGAGCTCCCCTACCACGAGCTCCTCCATTCTCCTCCCTCCCTCCCACCACATCAACCCTCTCTTCCCTCTGCGTGCTACAAGGGGCGGAGGTGCAGATGCTGCGACCAGCCACCATACCTGCAAATGGCAACCTCAGCGACGCCGATGACGCGACCGACATCGTGTGGTGGTACAACCAGCACCGCGGGGAGCTGGAACCTGCTGCTCCAAAGCTGCGATGACACGCTTCCGTTTGCTGGAACGGCATTACGGGGAGCTACAACCAGCTTTGCGAATAGCTTCAACCAGCACTTCACGATGCTACGACCAACAAAGGGCGGCGGGGAAGAGAGGTATGTCCTTGCTGGAACCATGTGTTGATTTTGCTGCAACCGGCAATTTGTTTGCTGGAGCCGGCGACGGGACCAGTTTAACAGGGAGCTGCATTATTTGTTTTTGCTGGAACAGTAGTTATTTTTTGCTGGAATCAGGATAAATTTTGCTTCAAGTGATTTACTGGGTTTGCTTGTTGCTAAGCTGGTCTTGCTGGAAACTGCAATTGTTTTTGCTGGAACAGTAGTTAATTTTTGCTGGATTCAGGATAAATTTTTGCTTCAAGAGATTTACTGGGTTTGCTTTGTTGCTAACTGCTAAGCTCCTTTTGCTGGAAACTGCAATTGTTTTTGCTGGAACTAGTTTTTGGTTTTGCTACAACTGACCATTAGAGTTTTTTGGTCCGAGTGTGTTTTTTCGCTGGATTCCGGTTGTGCAGGTCGACGACGGCGGTGAGCCAGAGGCGGCGCCGCCGTTCTATGATGGGCGGCACGAGTTGCTGGAACCAGCGTTTGCAAAGATGCATCCGGCAAGGAGTGGTGCTGGAACGATGACCTGATGAGTAGGGCGTGCGATGATGGCGAATTTGAGTTGCGGTGAGATCCGGCTAGCGGCGGCGATCCAGCGAGTCATCTCGCTCCTCATCCATGGCGCTCGTGCCCCTGTGTGCGCTCGCATGGTTAGTAGGGGGAAAGAAAAAAATGTGGGGGCGAAATGCTTCTGAATCTGACGGCTAAAAGAGGTTTCATCGGACGTCTACGGTGCTATCGGCCCAAATTTGGGCCGGCGGACCGGCGCCTATCAGTACACTTGTTTGATTCCGCTTTCTCTGTTTTTATAGGCTAGAGGATAAAGCTCCCGCTATCCAGGGTATTTTCCTTCTAGGCCAGTCTGCTGCTGAAATAAGCTCGCAAGCTGATCTTACGATGAAGATCGTCAGGGATCTAGTTGATTTGGATATCTTGATTGTGCGGTCTGTGCCTGTTGTCGTGATTTGTGTTCAGCCGTGCCTGCTGATTTTAAGGTATTTACCAATTATCATTTCGATGTGGAAAATCGAGTTGTATTGCATGGTGGATACCAAACGGTTTAGCTCGATGCAGCGCTACTGGTTTTCCTTCCTACCGTACGGGTTGCAACGAGGACACGGTTTCTTTTCTTATGGAGGGGCGTCTTTGGTTCAGAAGCCGTCTGGACCTAGACCTTGTGTGCGTGGGTACGTTTTCTCGTGTGGATGTGGAGTTCCTCAAGATCGTTCTAAATGTCTTTTCTGCTTTCCGTAGTGACGTCGACAATGTCTCTGATCCAGCTGCGAAAAAGGTTCTGTGGGTAGAATTCGATCCTGATGGTGAGCCGATTTTCGAGACGAGCCTTCTTTGACCTGCCATGAGGCCTTCCTGTAGCCTGTCTCAGTTGAAGGCTCTGTACCTGTGAAGGTGTCCACATGGGATGAACGAGGGTCGGAAGATAAAGACTTAATCGGTGTGCGGTCGTGCTTCGTGGTTTGCAAGAGTAAATTGCAAGAAACCATCACATTAAAAACTAGATTAATAGAAAACACTACTATACATTTTTAGTAGAAAACATCATGTATATGCTAATTTCTTTTGCATAAACCACTGATCGGTGGATTAGAGCGCTTTGAGCTTATTTATGCCACGTGGGTGCTTTGACTGGTCTTCTCTAGCCAAACAGCACACCCATCCCAATCTATCTTCTTCCTCTTGCTCGACCCCATTCCCCAATCAAGTCGTCACCACCCTCGACTCACTGAGTGCCGGTGGCCCCTACCCGGCAAGGCGCCGTGCAAACTCCGCTTCCCCGGTGCCGAGGTGTGCTGCCCCTCTGCGACGAGCATCAAACCAACAACCCCCTCGCCTCTTCATCTCCAACACGTCGGTGGCCGGAGGAGCACACCCACACCTTCATCGGGCCTTCTCCATCGCTCGGATCTTGCCCCGGGCACTCCTCCTTCTCCCACAGGCAACAAGCTGGCGGCGGGCGGCAGGAGAGGATGTGCGGCGAGAATATTACTCGTATCAACCACTGCATCTGACGAGTCGCGACCCGACGCAGTGCTCCTCTCCTCCATTGATGGTGACAGACGAGGGGTTCCTTAGAGACCAACGAGCGCAAGGGACAAGAGCGGCGGTGGAGCTCCCTGCTCCTCTCCTCCATGGGCAGCGGCGGAGTTGCTGATCCGCTCCTCCATTGGCAGCGACGGAGCTCCTTCTCCTCTCCTCAACGGGTAGACGGTGGCAGGATTCGGTGACACAGGTGGGATATCTCTAATGATGCAGCGGGGACGATGTTTCCGGCACCAGAATGAAGTTCCACGGCAGGGCCAGCATCCCCGGCACCGGCATGAAATTCTGAGTGAGCTAGATCGCCGAGTGGACGCAGCTGGGCAACGACCTCCTCGTCGCATTTTTGACTAGTCAAAGTGCCCAAGTTGTAAGTGCATATAGTGCTACCCCTAGTTGGTTTTGGAGTATTGACGATAAACGTGGTTGAGGGACTAATGTGTTTGTGAGATTCACAGGGAAACAGAGGTAGAAGTCCCTATTGATTCAGTTTATCCATCGGAGATGACCCCTAAAAATGTATGAAGACATTAAAGATAATGGTGGTTTGTGAAGACATTCACGTCGAAGATAATGACGTGTGAAGACATTCACTTGAAGACAATGGAGTGCGAAGACATAGTTTCTTTCGTAGTTTCATTTTCTTCTTTCTTGAGTCATAGGAACCACCGAACTGTCAAATGGGGTCCAAGTGAACAAAGTCAGAAAGCTAATGTGATGCTTAAACCAAATCCTATGTCTTCGAGTGAAGACAATGAGAGAAAATCTTATCCAGAGTTGGATGAGTCAGCTATACTTGTAGCCCAAGTCAAACTGTCGCGTGCGTTTGAAATTCGACCGCTGGACATGTGTCGGTTCCTTAGTGACCCAAGGGGGCATATCATGTCGGGTTGCCTCCTGGCTATAAATAGCCCACTCCCTACAATATAAATTGGTGGCTGCTCAGAGTTAGTGCACGGATTTTGTTGTTTGAGATCAACCCACCTCCGAAGCCTTTGAGAGAGAGAGAGAGAATTGATGTCTACTACACAACCTTCTTCTTGTAGACGTTATTGGGCCTCCAAGTGTAGAGGTTTATAGCACAGTAGCAAATTTCCCTCAAGTGGATAATCTAAGGTTTATCAATCTGTGAGAGGTGTAGGATGAAGATGGTCTCTCTCAAACAACCCTGCAATCAAATAACAAATGGTCACCTGTGTCCCCAACACACCCAATACAATGGTAAATTGTATAGGTGCACTAGTTCGGCGAAGAGATGGTGATACAAGTGCAATATGGATAGTAGATATAGGTTTTTGGAATCTGAAATTGTAAAAACAGCAAGGTAGCAAGCGATAAAAGTGAGCGAAAACGGTATTGCAATGCTTCGAAACAAGGCCTAAGGTTCATACTTTCACTACTGCAAGTTCTCTCAATAATAATAACATAATTGGATCATATAACTATCCCTCAACATGCAACAAAGAGTCACTCCAAAGTCACTAATAGCAGCGAACAAATGAAGAGATTATTGTAGGGTACGAAACCACCTCAAAGTTATTCTTTCCGATCATTCCATTGGGCTATTCCTATAAGTGTCACAAATAGCCCTAGAATTCGTAGTAAAATAACACCTAAAGACGCACATCAACCAAAACCCTAATGTCACCTAGATACTCCAATGTCACCTCAAGTATCCGTGGGTATGATTATACGATATGCATCACACAATCTCAGATTCATCTATTCAACCAACACAAAGAACTTCGAAGAGTGCCCCAAAGTTTTTACCGGAGAGTCAAGACGAAAACGTGTGCCAACCCCTATGCATAAGTTCATAAGGTCACTGAACCCGCAAGTTGATCACCAAAACATACATCAAGTGGATCACGTGAATATCCCATTGTCACCACAGATAAGCACATGCAAGACATACATCAAGTGTTCTCAAATCCTTAAAGACTCAATCCAATAAGATACTTCAAAGGGAAAGCTCAATCAATTATAAGAAGTAGAGGGGGAGAAACACCATAAGATCCAACTATAATAGCAAAGCTCGCGGTGCATCAAGATCGTGCCATATCAAGAACACGAGAGAGAGAGAGAGAGAGAGAGAGAGAGAGAGAGAGAGCGAGAGAGATCAAACACATAGCTACTGGTACATACCCTCAGCCCCGAGGGCGAACTACTCCCCCCTCATCATGGAGAGCGCCAGGATGATGAAGATGGCCACTGGTGATGGATCCCCCCTCCGGCAGGGTGCCGGAACAGGATCCCGATTGGTTTTTCGTGGCTACAGATGCTTGCAGCAGCGGAACTCCCGATCTAGGTTTCTTTTCGGGGGTTTCTATATTTATAGGAATTTTTGGTGTCGGTCTCAAGAAAGGGGGGGGGGGTCTCCGAGTCATCCACGAGATAGGGGGCGTGCCCAGGGGGTAGGGCGCGCCCTCCACCCTCGTGGACAGCTCGGGACTCTTCTGGCCCAATTCTTTCACTTCGGGGGCTTCTTTTGGTCCATAAAAAATCATCAAAAATTGGCACGTCAATTGGACTCCGTTTGGTATTCCTTTTCTGTAAAACTCAAAAACAAGGAAAAACAGAAACTGGCACTAGGCTCTAGGTTAATAGGTTAGTCCCAAAAATCATATAAAATAGCATATAAATGCATATAAAACATCCTAGATGGATAATATAATAGCATGGAACAATAAAAAATTATAGATACGTTGGAGACGTATCAAGCATCCCCAAGCTTAATTCCTGCTCGTCCTCGAGTAGGTAAATGATAAAAACAGAATTTTTGATGTGCAATACTACCTAACATATTTATCAATGTAATCTTCTTTATTGTGGCAAGAATATTCAGAGCCATAAGATTCAAAACAAAAGTTTAATATTGACATAAAAACAATAATACTTCAAGCATACTAACATGGCAATTATGTCTTCTCAAAATAACATGGCCAAAGAAATCTTATCCCTACAAAATCATATAGTTTGGCTATGCTCCATCTTCGTCACACAAAATATTCAAATCATTCACAACCCCGGTTTTAGCCAAGCAATTGTTTCATACTTTAGTATTCTCAAACTTTTCCAACTTTCACGCAATACATGAGTGTGAGCCATGGACATAGCACTATAGGTGGAATAGAATGGTGGTTGTGGAGAAGACAAAAAAGAGGAGATAGTCTCACATCAACTAGGCGTATCAACGGGCTATGGAGATGCCCATCAATAGATATGAATGTGAGTGAGTAGGGATTGCCATGCAACGGATGCACTAGAGCTATAAATGTATCAAAGATCAAAAAGAAACTAAGTGGGTGTGCATCCAACTTTCTTGCTCATGAAGACCTAGGGCATTTTGAGGAAGCCCATCGTTGGAATATACAAGCCAAGTTCTGTAATGAAAAATTCTCGCTAGTATATGAAAGTGACAACATAAGAGACTCTCTATCATGAAGATCATGGTGCTACTTTGAAGCACAAGTGTGGAAAAAGGATAGTAGCATTGCCCCTTCTCTCTTTTTCTCTCATTTTTTTGGACCTTCTCTATTTGTTTTTGGCCTCTCTTTTTTTTGTCCGGAGTCTCATCCCGACTTGTGCGGGAATCATAGTCTCCATCATCCTTTCCTCACTGGGACAATGCTCTAATAATGAAGATCATCACACTTTTATTTACTTACAACTCAAGAATTACAACTCGAAACTTAGAACAAAAAATGACTGTATATGAATGCCTCCGGCGGTGTACCGGGATGTGCAATGAATCAAGAGTGACATGTATGAAAGAATTATGAACGGTGGCTTTGCCACAAATACGACGTCAACTACATGATCATGCAAAGCAATATGACAATAATGAAGCGTGTCATAATAAACGGAACAGTGGAAAGTTGCATGGTAATATTGTTGGGGAACGTAGTAATTTCAAAAAAATTCCTAAGCACACGCAAGATCATGGTGATGCATAGCAACGAGAGGGGAGAGTGATGTCTACGTACCCTCGTAGACCGTAAGCGGAAGCGTTATGACAACGCGGTTGATGTAGTCGTACGTCTTCACGATCCGACCGATCCAAGCACCGAACGTACGGCACCTCCGTGTTTTGCACACGTTCAGCTCGATGACGATCCCCAGACTCCGATCCAGCAGGGTGTCAGGGATGAGTTCCGTCAGCACGACGGTGTAGTGACGATGATGATGTTCTACCGACGCAGGGCTTCGCCTAAGCACCACTACGATATGACCGAGGTGGAATACGGTGGAGGGGGGCACCGCACACGGCTAAGGAACGATCACGAAGATCAACTTGTGTGTCATGGGGTGCTCCCCTGCCCCCGTATATAAAGGAGCAAGGGGGGAGGAGGCCGGCCCTAGGAGGGGGTGCGCCAAGTGTGGAGTCCTAGTAGGATTCCACCTCCCTTGTTGGAGTAGGAGAAGGGGAAAGAGGGGGAGAGGGAGAAGGAAAGGGGGGCTGCGCCCCTTGTCCAATTCGGACCAGAGGGCGGGGGGGCGCAGGCCTCCTTCCTTTTGGCCTCTCTCCTCTATTACCATATGGCCCAATAAGGCCCATATACTCCCCGGCGAATTCCCGTAACTCTTCGGTACTCCGAAAAATACCCGAATCACTCGGAACCCTTCCGATGTTCGAATATAGTCATCCAATATATCGATCTTTACGTCTCGACCATTTCGAGACTCCTCGTCATGTCCCCGATCTCATCCGGGACTCCGAACTCCTTCGGTACATCAAAACTCATAAACTCATAATATAACTGTCATCGAAACCTTAAGCGTGCGGACCCTACGGGTTCGAGAACTATGTAGACATGACCGAGGCACGTTTCCGGTCAATAACCAATAGAGGAACCTGGATGCTCATATTGGCTCCTACATATTCTACGAAGATCTTTATCGGTCAAACCGCATAACAACATACGTTGTTCCCTTTGTCATTGGTATGTTACTTGCCCAAGATTCGATCGTGGGTATCTCAATACCTAGTTCAATCTCGTTACTGGCAAGTCTCTTTACTCGTTCCGTAATACATCATCCCGCAACTAACTCATTAGTTGCAATGCTTGCAAGGCTTAAGTGATGTGTTTTACCGAGAGGGCCTAGAGATACCTCTCCGACAATCGGAGTGACAAATCCTAATCTGGAAATACGCCAACTCAACATGTACCTTCGGAGACACCTGTAGAGCACATACGTTGTTCCCTTTGTCATTGGTATATTACTTGCCCGAGATTCGATCGTTGGTATCTCAATACCTAGTTCAATCTCGTTACTGGCAAGTCTCTTTACTCGTTCCGTAATACATCATCCCGCAACTAACTCATTAGTTGCAATGCTTGCAAGGCTTAAGTGATGTGTATTACCGAGAGGGCCTAGAGATACCTCTCCAACAATCGGAGTGACAAATCCTAATCTGGAAATACGCCAACTCAACATGTACCTTCGGAGACACCTGTAGAGCACCTTTATAATCAGCCAGTTACGATGTGATGTTTGGTAGCACACAAAGTGTTCCTCGGGTAAACGGGAGTTGCATAATCTCATAGTCATAGGAACATGTATAAGTCATGGAGAAAGCAATAGCAACATACTAAACGATCGTGTGCTAAGCTAACGGAATGGGTCATGTCAATCACATAATTCTCCTAATGATGTGATCCCATTAATCAAATGAAAACTCATGTCTATGGCTAGGAAACATAACCATCTTTGATCAACGAGCTAGTCTAGTAGAGGCATACTAGTGACACTTTGTTTGTCTATATATTCACACATGTATTATGTTTCCGGTTAATACAATTCTAGCATGAATAATAAACATTTATCATGAAATAAGGAAATAAATAATAACTTTATTATTGCCTCTAGGGCATATTTCCTTCAGTCTCCCACTTGCACTAGAGTCAATAATCTAGTTCATATCGCCATGTGATTTAACACCAATAATTCACATCACCATGTGATTAGCACCCATAGTTCACATCGTCATGTGACCAACACCCAAAGGGTTTACTAGAGTCAATAATCTAGTTCACATCGCTATGTGATTAACACCCAAAGAGTACTAAGGTGTGATCATGTTTTGCTTGTGAGATAATTTTAGTCAACGGGTCTGTCACATTCAGATCCGTAAGTATTTTGCAAATATTCTATGTCTACAATGCTCTGCATGGAGCTACTCTAGCTAATTGCTCCCACTTTCAATATGTATCCAGATTAAGACTTAGAGTCATCTGGATCAGTGCCAAAACTTGTATCGACGTAACCCTTTACGACGAACCTTTTTGTCACCTCCATAATCGAGAAACATATCCTTATTCCACTAAGGATAATTTTGACCAATGTCCAGTGATCTACTCGTAGATCACTATTGTACTCTCTTGCCAAACCAGGGCAGAGTATACAATAGGTCTGGTCCATAGCATGGCATACTTTTATAGAACCTATGACTGATGCATAGGGAATGACTTTCATTCTCTTTCTATTTTCTGCTGTGGTCAGGATTTGAGTCTTACTCAATTTCACACCTTGTAACACAGGCAAGAAACTCTTTCTTTGACTGTTCCATTTTGAACTACTTCAAAATCTTGTCAAGGTATGTACTCATTGGAAAAACTTTTCAAGCGTCTTGATCTATCTCTATAGATTTTGATGCTCAATATGTAAGTAGCTTCACCGAGGTCTTTCTTTGAAAAAACTCCTTTCAAACTCTCCTTTATGCTTTGCAGAATAATTCTACATTATTTCCGATCAACAATATGTCATTCACATATACTTATCAGAAATGCTGTAGTGCTCCCACTCACTTTCTTGTAAATACAGGCTTCACTGCAAGTCTGTATAAAACTATATACTTTGATCAACTCATCAAAGCGTATATTCCAACTCCGAGATGCTTGCACTAGTCCATAGATGGATCGCTGGAGCTTGCACATTTTGTTAACACCTTTAGGATTGACAAAACCTTCTGGTTGCATCATATACAAGTCTTCTTAAATAAATCCATTAAGGAATGCAGTTTTGTCTATCCATTTGCCAGATTTCATAAAATGCGGCAATTGCTAACATGATTCAGACAGACTTAAGCATAGATACGAGTGAGAAACTCTCATCATAGTCAACACTTTGACCTTGTCGAAAACCTTTTGCGACAATTCTAGCTTTGTAGATAGTAACACTACTATCAGCGTCCGTCTTCCTCTTGAAGATCCATTTATTCTTAATGACTCATCGATCATCGGGCAAGTCAATCAAAGTCTACACTTTGTTCTCATACATGGGTCATATCTCAGATTTCATGGCCTCAAGCCATTTCGCGGAATCTGGGCTCATCATCGCTTCCTCATAGTTCGTAGGTTTGTCATGGTCAAGTAACATGACCTCCAGAACAGGATTACCGTACCACTCTGGTGCGGATCTCACTCTATTTTACCTACGAGGTTCGATAGTAACTTGATCTGAAGTTACATGATCATCATCATTAGCTTCCTCACTAATTGGTGTAGGAATCACTGGAACTGATTTCTGTGATGAACTACTTT
The DNA here is from genome assembly GCF_002162155.2 of Triticum dicoccoides. NCBI lineage: Eukaryota > Viridiplantae > Streptophyta > Magnoliopsida > Poales > Poaceae > Triticum > Triticum dicoccoides. Next base: position 228,564,727 of record NC_041391.1, read on the forward strand.
CCAATTTGGGAGAAGGTACAAATTACCTTATCAAGCTCTACTTTCCTCCCACTCACTTCTTTCGAGAGAAACTCCTTCTCTAGAAAGGATCCATTCTTGGCAACGAATGTCTTGCCTTTCGGATCTGTGATAGAAGGTGTACCCAACATTTTGGGTATCCTATGAAGACGCACTTTTCCGATTTGGGTTCAAGCTTATCATGTTGAAACTTTTTCACATAAGCATCGCAACCCAAACTTCAAGAAACGACAACTTTGGTTTCTTGCAAAACCATAATTCATACGGTGTCGTCTCAACGGATTTTATATGGTGCCCTTTTAACGTGAATGCAGCTGTCTCTAATGCATAACCCCAAAACGATAATGGTAAATCAGTAAGAGACATCATAGATCGCACCATATCCAATAAAGTGCGGTTACGACGTTTGGACACACCATAACGTTGTGGTGTTCTAGGTGGCGTGAGCTGTGAAACTTTTCCACATTGTTTTAATTGAAGACCAAACTCGTAACTCAAATATTCGTTTCCGCGATCAGATCGCAGAAATTTTATTTTCTTGTTACGATGATTTTTCCACTTCACTCTGAAATTCTTTGAACCTTTCAACTATTTCAGTCTTATGTTTCATCAAGTAGATATACCCATATCTTCTCAAATCATCTTGTGAAGGTCAGATAATAACGATACTTACCACGAGCATCAACACTCATTGGATCGCATACATCGGTATGTATTATTTCCAATAAGTCAGTAGCTCGTTCCATTGTTCCGGAGAACGGAGTTTTTGTCATATTGCCCAAAAGGCACGGTTCGCAAGCATCAAATGATTCATAACCAAGTGATTCCGAAAATCCATCTTTCATGGAGTTTCTTCACGCGCTTTACATCAATATGACCCAAACGGCAGTGCCATAAATAAGTTGCACTATCATTATTAACTTTGCATCTTTTGGCATCAATATTATGAATATGTGTATCACTATGATTGAGATCCAACAAACTATTTTCATTGGGTGTATGACCATTGAAGGTTTTATTCATGTAAACAGAACAACAATTGTTCTCTAACTTAAATGAATAACCGTATTGCAATAAACATGATCAAATCATATTCATGCTCAACGCAAACACCAAACACTTATTTAGGTTCAACACAAATCCCGAAAGTATAGGGAGTGTGCGATGATGATCATATCAATCTTGGAACTACTTCCAACACTCATCGTCACTTCCCCTTCAACTAGTCTCTGTTTATTCTGTAACTCCTGTTTCGAGTTACTAATCTTAGCAACCAAACAAGTATTAAATACTCAGGGGCTACTATAAACACTAGTAAGGCACACATCCATAACCTGTATATCAAATATACCCTTGTTCACTTTGCCATCCTACTTATCCACCAAATATTCAAGGCATCTCCGCTTCCAGTGACCATTTCCTTTGCAGTGTAAGCACTCAGTTTCAGGCTTTGGTCCAGCTTTGGGCTTCTTCGCGGGAGTGACAACTTGTTCGCCATTCTACTTGAAGTTCCCTTTCTTTCCCTTTGCCCTTTTCTTGAAACTAGTGGTCTTGTCAATCATCAACACTTGATGCTCTTTCTTGATTTCTACCTTCGTCGATTTCAACGTCACGAAGAGCTCGGGAATCGTTTTCGTCATCCCTTGTATACTATAGTTCATCACGAAGTTCTAGTAACTTGGTGATGGTGACTAGAGAACTCTGTCAATCACTATCTTATCTGGAAGATTAACTCCCACTTGATTCAAGTGATTTAAGTACCCAGACAATCTGAGCACATGCTCACTAGTTGAGCGATTCTCCTCCATCTTTTAGCTATAGAACTTGTTGGAGATTTCCTATCTCTCAACTCGGGTATTTGCTTAAAATATTAACTTCAATTCCTGGAACATCTCATATGGTCCATGACGTTCAAAACGTCTTTGAAGTCCCGATTCTAAGCCATTAAGCATGGTGCACTAAACTATCAAGTAGTCATCATTTTGAGCTAGCCAAACGTTCATAACGTCTGCATCTGCTCCTGCAATAGGTCCATCAGCTAGCGGTGCATTAAGGACATAATTCTTCTGTGCAGCAATGAGAACAATCCTCAGATCACGGATCCAATCCGCATCATTGCTACTAATATTTTTCAACACAGTTTTCTCTAGGAACATATCAAAATAAACATATGAAAGCAACAACGCGAGCTATTGATCTACAACATAATTTGCAAAATACTACCAGGACTAAGTTCATGATAAATTTAAGTTCAATTAATCATATTACTTAAGAACTCCCACTTAGACAGACATCTTTCTAGTCATCTAAGTGATCACGTGATCCAAATCAACTAAACCATAACCGATCATCACGTGAGATGGAGTAGTTTTCAATGGTGAACATCACTATGTTGATCATATCTACTATATGATTCACGCTCGACCTTTCGGTCTCCGTGTTCCGAGGCCATATCTGCATATGCTAGGCTCGTCAAGTTTAACCTGAGTATTCCGCGTGTGCAAAACTGGCTTGCACCCGTTGTAGATGGATGTTGAGCTTATCACACCCGATCATCACGTGGTGTCTGGGCACGACGAACTTTGGCAACGGTGCATACTCAGGGAGAACACTTCTTGATAATTTAGTGAGAGATCATCTTATAATGCTACCGTCAATCAAAACAAAATAAGATGTATAAAAGATAATCATCATATGCAATCATAAATATGTGACATGATATGGCCATCATCATCTTGCGCCTTTGATCTCCATCTCCAAAGCATCGTCATAATCTCCATCATCACCGGCATGACACCATGATCTCCATCATCTTGATCTATATCAATGTGTCGTCACATGGTTGTCTCGCAAACTATTGCTCTTGCAACTATTGCTATCGCATAGCGATAAAGTAAAGCAATTATTTGGCGCTTGCATCTTATGCAATAAAGAGACAATCATAAGGCTTCTGCCAGTTGCCGATAACTTCAACAAAACATGATCATCTCATACAACAACTTATATCTCATCACGTCTTGACCATATCACATTACAACATGCCCTACAAAAACAAGTTAGACGTCCTCTACTTTGTTGTTGCAAGTTTTACATGGCTGCTACGGGCTTAGCAAGAACCGTTCTTACCTACGCATCAAAACCACAACGATAGTTCGTCAAGTTAGTGCTGTTTTAACCTTCGCAAGGACCGGGCGTAGCTACACTCGGTTCAACTAAAGTTGGAGAAACTGACACCCGCCAGCCACCTGTGTGCAAAGCACGTCGGTAGAACCAGTCTCGCGTAAGCGTAAGCGTAATGTCGGTCCGGGCTGCTTCATCCAACAATACCGCCGAACCAAAGTATGACATGCTGGTAAGCAGTATGACTTGCATCGCCCACAACTCACTTGTGTTCTACTCGTGCATATAACATCAACGCATAAAATCTAGGCTCGGATGCCACTGTTGGGGAACGTAGTAATTTCAAAAAAATTCTAACGCACACGCAAGATCATGGTGATGCATAGCAACGAGAGGGGAGAGTGATGTCTACGTACCCTCGTAGACCGTAAGAGGAAGCGTTATGACAACACGGTTGATGTAGTCGTACGTCTTCACGATCCGACCGATCCAAGCACCGAACGTACGGCACCTCCGTGTTCTGCACACGTTTAGCTCGATGACGATCCCCGGACTCCGATCCAGCAGGGTGTCGGGGATGAGTTCCATCAGCACGACGGCGTAGTGACGATGATGATGTTCTACCGACGCAGGGCTTCGCCTAAGCACCACTATGATATGACCGAGGTGGAATATGGTGGAGGGGGGCACCGCACACGGCTAAGGAACGATCACGAAGATCAACTTGTGTGTCATGGGGTGCTCCCCTTCCCCGTATATAAAGGAGCAAGGGGGGAGGAGGCCGGCCCTAGGAGGGGGTGCGCCAAGTGTGGAGTCCTACTAGGACTCCCTAGTCCTAGTAGGATTCCACCTCCCTTGTTGGAGTAGGAGAAGGGGAAAGAGGGGGAGAGGGAGAAGGAAAGGGGGGCTGTGCCCCTTGTCCAATTCAGACTAGAGGGGGGGCGCAGGCCTCCTTCCTTTTGGCCTCTCTCCTCTATTCCCGTATGGCCCAATAAGGCCCATATACTCCCCGGCGAATTCCTGTAACTCTCCGGTACTCCAAAAAATACCCGAATCACTCGGAACCCTTTCGATGTCCGAATATAGTCGTCCAATATATAGATCTTTACGTCTCGACCATTTCGAGACTCCTCGTCATGTCCCCGATCTCATCCGGGACTCCGAACTCCTTCGGTACATCAAAACTCATAAACTCATAATATAACTGTCATCGAAACCTTAAGCGTGCGGACCCTACGGGTTCGAGAACTATGTAGACATGACCGAGGCACGTTTCCGGTCAATAACCAATAGAGGAACCTGGATGCTCATATTGGCTCCTACATATTCTATGAAGATCTTTATCGGTCAAACCGCATAACAACATATGTTGTTCCCTTTGTCATTGGTATGTTACTTGCCCGAGATTCGATCGTCGGTATCTCAATACCTAGTTCAATCTCGTTACTGGCAAGTCTCTTTAGTCGTTCCATAATACATCATCCCGCAACTAACTCATTAGTTGCAATGCTTGCAAGGCTTAAGTGATGTGTATTACCGAGAGGGCCCAGAGATACCTCTCCGACAATCGGAGTGACAAATCCTAATCTGGAAATACGCCAACTCAACATGTACCTTCGGAGACACCTGTAGAGCACCTTTATAATCACCCAGTTACGTTGTGACGTTTGGTAGCACACAAAGTGTTCCTCCGGTAAACGGGAGTTGCATAATCTCATAGTCATAGGAACATGTATAAGTCATCGAGAAAGCAATAACAACATACTAAATGATCGTGTGCTAAGCTAACGGAATGGGTCATGTCAATCACATCATTCTCCTAATAATGTGATCCCGTTAATCAAATGACAATTCATGTCTATGGCTAGGAAACATAACCATCTTTGATCAACGAGCTAGTCTAGTAGAGGCATACTAGTGACACTTTGTTTGTCTATATATTCACACATGTATTATGTTTCCGGTTAATATAATTCTAGCATGAATAATAAACATTTATCATGAAATAAGGAAATAAATAATAACTTTATTATTGCCTCTAGGGCATATTTCCTTCAAATATATCTCGGAATGGCTATGGAAATGCCATAATAGATAGGTATGGTGGCTGTTTTGAGGAAGGTAAATGGTGGGTGTATGGTACCGGCAAAATTTGCACGACACAAGAGAGGCTAGCAACGGTGGAAGGGTGAGAGTGCGTATAATCCATGGACTCAACATTAGTCATAGAGAACTCACATACTTATAGAAAAAATCTACAAGTCATCAAAACCAAGCACTACGCGCATGCTCCTAGGGGAAGGGTTGGTAGGAGTTAACCATGGCGCGACCCCGACCTCCACACATAAGGAAGACAATCAAAGAGATACATCATGCTTCAAATTTGTTACACAACGGTTACCATACGTGCATGCTACGGGACTCACAAACCTCAACACAAGTATTTCTCAAATTCACAATTACACCACTAGTATGACTCTAATATGACCATCTTCATATCTCAAAACAATCATAAGAAATCAAATTTCTCATAGTATTCAATGCACTTTATATGAAATTTCTCATAGCTTTCCAACAACTCTGGCCATAGTCTTCTTGACCCTTTCCTTCCTCTTCTTCTCAGTCACTTCTGGCTCTTTGGGATTAGATTTCTCAGTTTCTTTAGTGGATCCTCTGACCTTCAGCATAGGAGTCCTTTTGGCTAGAATTTTCCTGTTTTGTCCAGGCTTAGTGGCTGCAGCTGAGCCATATTCTTTCTTGAGCACCTTCTTCTTGGAAGTGGCCTCATCCTCAATAGCCACATAGTCTTCATCCTCAGATTCTGAGGTTCTCTTCTTTGTGGCCTTGGTGGCAGCTGTGGGTAAGATGCTTGGGGTGCTCCTACTGCCATCATCATAGCTGCTAGAGGGACTAGTGCCCTCACTCATGTGAACCTGCTCCTCTTCCCTGTTCTGGCTGTCACTTTGATCAGACATATTGCAAACACTAACAGCAGACCCTATGAATAGATATAGATGAGATAGAGTGGATGAGCATCACAAAATATAGAGGTTTTTGCAAAAGAATGAGTCAAAAACTTAGTTTTAGTTTTCCACAGAAAGGATTTCTGATCTACCGATTTGTAAACTCGGTGATACTGAAGCAGCTTTTGGAACCTAAACTAGTGAACTCGGTCAGACCGAGTCACAGTTCGGTGGCATCGAGACTGCTAGGGTTTCACAAAGTCCTGAACTCGGTCACACCGATTTGCAATTCTCGGTCAGACCGAGAATTACATGTGCAATGGCCTTAGCCGAATCGGTGGTACCGATTTCTACAGCTCGGTTGGTCCGAGATGGTTTCGGCGGAAACCTAACCCTAAATTTTCAATCCAAACCTAATCTACGAAGTGTTTTGACTAGATAAGATAGTTTCAATCGTGGCAAGATTCATGGCGAACACAATGTACTAGGAATCAGATAGGGGGATAGCACAGTGATCAAGTCCATATCCTAGTTCGGCGATGAACTCGCTACGGCGGCAACAACAGAGATGATTCCCGTTGATGGCGGTGGAGACCAGCGGCAAGACGCAGCTGGCGACGAGGAGGACGATCCGGAGACCCTGGAGGCAGAGCGGGCTGAGCGCAGGCGAAAGAGTTCAGAGAAAATTTCCAAAGTTTTGCCCATGGGTATATATAGCCCGACCCTGTCGGTGTGACTGAGTGGAACAACTCGGTGGCACCGAGATGCATAACTGCTAGTAGTTACAGCAACTCAGTGTCACCAAAAAGTTCAAATCGATTGCACGGAGATTGAAAACCTAGATCGACTTAGTGATCCCGGTATTGACCGAAATGGAAGAATCGGTCAGACCGAAACGCACAAAGAAGTTTTGGAAGTTTAAGTCTATGGCGAATCGGGGACTCCGAGTGCTCCTCACACAGAGTGGTTCAAATCTGACTTGATCAAATTTTTGTGATGTAGCATGAATAGATTTTGAGACAAGAAAAGCATAGATAGCTAGAGAAGGTTCTTAGGCATTCTTGTCCATCCACTTGGCAAAAGAAAAAGAAACCAATCAATCAAAACAACAAGTGGATGTCCTCGAATGAGTAAAATATGCAACCAACATGCTCACACAATAAAATGGCAAATGAAATATGTGGCAAAGCATGCACAACCAATTTTAGCATCTATCAAGCAATTGGCGATGACTAGGTCATCTATATATGAGTATATTGACTTAGGAGTCAAATGATAACATTTGATCATATGTCATACTCATCGTTTAAGCTCAAGTGGGGTTACCACTTTTACATAATGCATTGACATGTTCACACCATTAGAGTTGCTTTAACTCAATTCTTAGAGTAAAGCTCTCCCTAGATGTGAGATCCCCCCTTAGAGGGATGAACTAACCTTGGTTTTTTTCGATGATGACTTCATGTAGGTGTTGAAGATGTGGATGCTCAATGTTGATGTAGATCATTCGGAGCAATCCTTTGGAGTGAGTTCCACTTTCAATACCTACACAGGTTAGTCCCACAAGGAACAAACAAGGATATCCATAGACACAGAGTGATGCACACACAAGATGATGTCTATGAAAGCTTTAGGTTACCTTGTCCCTTGTCTTACCAACAAGAGGGTTTGTGACTCCTTGAACTAGTGCAAGATGTGTATTGATTGCACTTGTTATTGCCAAAATGATATGAGTGAAATATGTTGGCGGAGTCACCCTCGAGAACTCTTTAGTTCTTCTTCTTCGGGATCCACACCATGTTGATGGGAATCCTTGGAGTTGTAGTCGTACTTGATGAAGTAGAGCTTGATGTAGTGTTGGGAACCCACTTGACCAAGGCCTTGGGAGCTTCTTCAAATGCATCAATCTCCTCTTGAAGCTCATCCTTGCCTTTTTGCTTGTGGTCTTGTGGAGGAAGATCATCTTGAGCTTGTGTCCCTTTGAAGGAAGTAGGATCATATTTCTCTTGTTGAGGAACAAACTTTGTCTTTGGGTATTGATCTTCTTCCCACTCAACTCCATTGGCATTGAACTTCCGTTCAAAACCAACACCTTGGTTCTTCCGGTGCCTTCCTTGCTTGCGTACAATTTCCTCGAATTGCTTACTCCCGGCAAGGATCTTGTAAACACCTTTCCCTATAATTCCCTTCAATAAGCTATTTTCTTGCTCAAGTGTAACTTGGCAAAGAGAATCATTAGTGGAATCAAGAGAACTACTAGAAGCAACAACATTGGATTTAGCATGATTATTGTTACTACTAGAGGAAGAATCCTTCTTGTTCTTGTTACTAGACTTGACTTGAGGCATGTAAGTAGATAAGAGTAAACGCTTGGCAATGTAAGAAGAACTTTTCTTACAAAGATCATCATTGATTGCCTTTAAGAACTCATGCTCTTGCTCAAGGTTGAGCTTTTAAAAGCGTACCTTCTCATGAGTCCTTAAAAGTTCTCGATGATCTTCTAAGATAGTTTCATGAGCTAACTTAAGAGTGTTTAGTTCTTTATTTAGGAGCTCAATCTTCTCCTTATCATCGTCATTCGTTCTATCTTGATTATCATGATTAATTGACATTTCATCATAGTATTCATCACTAGACTTGTCAATAAGTAAATCATCATCACCTAACAAGTCATCTTCATCACTATTGAAATCAACATACTTGGGGTGTGTTACCTTTGGGCCTTTAGCCATGAAGCATCTTCCAAGTCCTTCATTTTGTGAATCAAATATGTCATAGGAGTTGGTTGACACAAGTTCTAGACCAGCAACACCTTCATCTTGAGTATATTCGGGGTCGGGGTGATAGCTTATCTCGGAGTGATTGTCGGAGTCGGAGCCGGATACCCATTCACCAACATGAGCTTGATGTCTTCGTTTTGTGTAGCTCCTTGATGACTTGTCCTTCCTTTCTGAATCCGTGCTTCTCCAGGATGTTCTTCGTTCATAACGATCATATCTACTCCTTCTCTCTCTTGGTGGTGATTCTTCTCTTCTACTTCTCCTCTTAGGTGATTCTTCTCTTCTTTTGTAGGGTGCCGTACACTCATTGGAATAGTGTCCGGGTCTTCCACAATTGTAGCAATTACGCTCTCGACTAGAAGATCTTTTGTCATTGTAGGACCTTGACTTGGAGCTTTTCTCTTTGCTTCTACTCTTGTAGAACTTGTTGAAGTTCTTCACCATTAAGCTCAATTCTTCATTGAAGGTTTGTTTCTCACTTGATGATGTGGGAGCTTCACATGAGGCTTTGTAAGTACCGCTTGACTTGTTGTGGAGCTCCTCCTTATCCTTGAGTGACATTTCATGAGCAACAATTCTTCCAATGACTTCCGTTGGCTTGAGATCTTTGTAATTGGGCATCATTTGGATCAATGTGCACACGGTATCATATTTTCCATCCAAAGCTCTTAGGATCTTCTTGATGATGAATTTGTCGGTCATCTCTTCACTTCCTAAGCCGACAATCTCATTTGTGATAAGAGCAAGCCTAGAGTACATTTCAGCGACACCTTCACCATCCTTCATTTTGAACTTGTCAAGTTGACTTTGAAGCACATCCAACTTGGATTCCTTGACGGAGTCAGTACCTTCATGCATATCAATCAAAGTATCCCAAATTTCCTTTGCATTCTCAAGACGGCTGATTTTGTTGAATTCTTCGGGGCACAATCCGTTGAAGAGGATATCACAAGCTTGAGCGTTGTATTGCAGCATCTTCAACTCTTCTGCGCTAGCTTCACGGTTTGGTTCTCTCCCATCAAAGAATTCACCTTGCAAGCCAATACACACAATAGCCCAAACGGCGGGGTTATATCCAAGAATATGCATTTTCATCTTATGCTTCCAACTAGCAAAATTAGTACCATCAAGGTAAGGACCTCTACAGTGATAATTTCCCTCGCTAGACGCCATACTCTTCTAAGTTGTGAAACCAAGGCTATGATTAACAAAAGTTATGGAAATCAAAGCAAATGGAGACCAAAGCTCTGATACCACTTGTAGGATCAAAAGTATGTCTAGAGGGGGGGTGATTAGACTACTTGACCAAATAAAAACTTATCCTTTTGCCAATTTTAGTCTTTGGCAGATTTTAGCTAACTTAGCACAAGTCAAGCAATCTTAATACAATTCAAGCAAGCATGCAAAGAGTATATGAGCAGCGGAAAGTAAAGCATGCAACTTGCAAGAATGTAAAGGGAAGGGCTTGGAGAATTCAAACGCAATTGGAGACACAGATCTTTTTATCGTGGTTCCGATAGGTGGTGCTATCGTACATCCACATTGATGGAGACTTCAACCCACGAAGGGTAACGGTTGCGCGAGTCCACGGAGGGCTCCACCCATGAAGGGTCCACGAAGAAGCAACCTTGTCTATCCCACCATGGCCGTCGCCCATGAAGGACTTGCCTCACTAGCGGTAGATCTTCACGAAGTAGGTGATCTCCTTGCCCTTACAAACTCCTTGGTTCAACTCCACAATCTTGTCGGAGGCTCCCAAGTGACACCTAGCCAATCTAGGAGACACCACTCTCCAAGAAGTAACAAATGGTGTGTTGATGATGAACTCCTTGCTCTTGTGCTTCAAATGATAGTCTCCCCCACACTCAACTCTCTCTCACAGGATTTGGATTTGGTGGAAATAAGATTTGAGTGGAAAGCAACTTGGGGAAGGCTAGAGATCAAGATTCATATGGTAGGAATGGAATATCTTGGTCTCAGCACAAGTGTAGGTGGTTCTCTCTCAGAAAATGTAAGTTGGAAGTGTAGGTTCGTTCTGATGGCTCTCTCCACGAATGAAGAGTGGGTGGATGGGTATTTATAGCCTCCACACGAAAAACTAACCGTTACACACAACTTGCCAATCTCGGTGGGACCGAATTGAGAAACTCGGTCGGACCGATTAAGCAAATCTAGTGACCGTTAGGATTTTCGGTGGGACCGACATGCAACTCGGTAGGACCGATATGGTTAGGGTTAGGGCATAACATAATCTCAATGAGACTGATCACACAAACTCGGTGGGACCAATTTTGGTAATAAGCTAACCAGAGAGTTGGTCAGGTAAACTCGATGGGACCGGTTCGCTCATTTCAGTGGGACCGAAATGTTACCAAAGGGAAACAGAGAGTTTACATTGCAATCTCGGTGGGACCGATCGCTCATCTTGGTGGTACCAAAATGTTATGAAGGGAAACAGAGAGATTAGAATCCCATCTCGGTGAGACCGAGATCCCTATCGGTGAGACTGATTTCCCTAGGGTTTGTGGCAGTGGCTATGACATCTGAACTCAGTGGTGCCGGATAGAAAGAATCGGTAGGGCCGAGTTTGACTTTTGTTTTAGGTCATATGAGGATGTGGGAAAGTAGTTGAGGGTTTTTGAGCATATCACTAAGCACTATGAAGCAAGAACCTCATTAAGAAACACCTCATCCCTCCTTGATAGTATTGGCTTTTCCTATAGACTCAATGTGATCTTGGATCACTAAAATATAAAATGTAGAGTCCTGAGCTTTGAGCTTGAGCCAATCCTTTTATCCTTAGTATTTTGAGGGGTCCACTTTTCTCATCCATGCCATGCCATTCATTGAGCTTTTCCTGAAATATTTATCTTGGAATAATGTTAGCTCAATGAGCTATATGTTGTTAGGAATTACCAAAACCACCTAGGGATAGTTGAACTTTCAAAGGGCATTTTAGGTTCATTGAAAAAGTTTTTTAGTAACCTTAGTTGAGTTTGGTGGTGCCGGGGGTTTCTGCCATCCCCATTTCAAATTTCCTGAGAATTTAAACATGATGCATGGAGATTATGCAATGGTAGACAAGACTAAGCTAGGGCTGTGACACCGAGGGTGAACTACTCCCCCCTCGTCATGGAGAGCGCCAGGATGATGAAGATGGCCACCGGTGATGGATCCCCCCTCCGGTAGGGTGCCGGAACAGGGTCCCGATTGGTTTTTCATGGCTACAGAGGTTTGCAGCGGCTGAACTCCCGATCTATGTTTCTTTTGGGGGGTTTCGGTATTTATAGGAATTTTTGGCGTCGATCTCACGTCAGGGGGGTCTCCGAGTCATCCACGAGATAGGGGGCGCGCCCAGGGGGTTAGGGCGCACCCTCTACCCTCGTGGACGGTTCAGGACTCTTCTGGCCCAACTCTTTCACTTCTGGGCCTTCTTTTGGTCCATGAAAAATCATCAAAAATTGGCACATCAATTGGACTCCGTTTGGTATTCCTTTCTGTAAAACTCATAAACAAGGAAAAAACAATAACTAGCACTAGGCTCTAGGTTAATAGGTTAGTCCCAAAAATCATATAAAATAGCATATAAATGCATATAAAACATCCTAGATGGATAATATAATAGCATGGAACAATCAAAAATTATAGGTACATTGGAGACATATCAAGAATCCTTGCGAGGACAAACCCAAACACCCAAAGCCCAAAGAATGCTGGCATCACTGAAGTCTTTCTGTCTGCATGATCTGAAGACTTATTACACTTGAAGACTGTGTATCTTCCAGTTGGTTAGGCGTCGCGTTCTGAGAATCCAAGAGTCATTATGGACCGCTGGTGAACGAAGTCTGTGAAGATTTGGAAGTCTACCTTGAAGACTTACCAGAGTGATTAGGCGAGGACGAAGTGTTCTTTGCTCAAGGGGAATAAGGTGAAGACACGGTCTTCTGAGTTCAATCTCAACCCCCCTAACCATACGTACAGTTGTCATAGCAACTGGAACTGGTCTACCAAGTCCTTGTCTTCGTGAAGTCATTGCTTGCTTGCCTATTTGACTTCAATGTGTGAAGATATTCTCTCTGATTGCATATTTGTCTTCACACTGGCCTCCTATTCCAATCTATTCTACCCAATTGCCATTTGTCTTCGTGTTGTCCTTGTTCTGTTTCTTTGACTATGGCATATCTAGTGTAGTTTACCTTCCGCTGCATACTCTGTAGGTGTTATTTGCTTGCTTGTCTTCGAAGACATTTCATGTCTTTAAGACTTTCATAAAAATCGCCTATTCACCCCCCTCTAGTCGATAACTAGTACTTTCAATTGGTATCAGAGTAAGGTGCTCCCTTGTTCTATGTGATTCGGTTTAACCACCTGGGGTTTTAGCTATGTCAACTACAGGGATAATCAAAGTCTCCGTTGCGTGCCCCGTCTTCGATGGCACTGATTACCCCTACTGGAAGAATAAGATGCACATGCATCTTGAAGCCATTGACAATGACATCTTGAAGACTGGCATTCCCAAAGTCGACGAAGGCGTCACCGCTGCTGATGTCAAGAGGTTCGTGTAATTGGACTCAACTGCCAAGAACATCATGTGTGGTCATCTGACCAAAGAGCAGTACGGTCGTGTCAGTGCTGTGGAATCTACGAAGCTAGTCTGGAAGCGTCAGCCCAAGGTCAACGAAGGCGTCTCAACTCAAATAGACTCAAGAATTGATGTGCTTCGCAATTTCTTCAACTGATTCAAGAGGAATGATAATGAGAATGTCCAGCTCACTTTCGATCGCCTCACTGATATCACAAATGAGCTTCGTGCTCTTGGCGCCACTGAAATCACCAAGCATGAAGTCATTAAGAAGCTACTGCGATCACTTGAAAGAACGCATTGAATTCCTCTTGGCTCATTTGACACTCTAGCCTTGTTGATCCAAGAACGATCTGACTTCAAAGATCTTGATCCATCTGACATACTTGAGAGGCTCAAAACACATGAATTCAGCTATTTGAGAAGAGAGATATATATGGTCCCAACTATGGCCGATCTCGTGGTTTGAAGGCAAAGGTTGTATCCTCTTCTGAAGAATCTGTCTGTCGTTCTGATGATCTTGAAGACATAGGCAAAGAGCTAGCAATGCTTGTGAGACAGTTCCAAAAGTTCTCCAAGAAGAATCGCTTCGGAAAATCTTCAAGATCCGGCTCCAAGAATGATGAGGCTTCCACTCGTGACTACAAGAAGAGATAATGCCATAAATGCAAGAAGCAAGGCCACTACATATATGAATGTCCTCAATGGGAGAAGGAAGCAAAGAAAAAGAAGAAGAGCAAGGAATATGACTATGAGGATAAGAAGAAGAAGAAATCCTCAAGTCCTCTTCAAAGTCTTTATCTTACAAGAAGAGCTCCTGGCAAGGCACGTGCGTTCATTGGCAAGGAAATGGATTCAGAGGACGAGTCTGCATCTAAGGAAGCGGAGGTGGAGTCTTAGGAGGAGTCTGATTTAGGCGTGGCAAGCCTGGCTATAGCTTCGGCATTCGTCGCCAAGTCCATCTTCAACACTGAAGACAATGGTCACGACTTCGACGCTGAAGCCAATGATGACGACGATTCTGCTCCCACCTACTACTTCATGGCAAGAGGTGCTAAGGTAAACTCACGCGCTGCTTACTTTCAGACACTACTACATGATGCTACTACCATGACAACTACAATCAGAGACCCTTCGATGAAACTGTGTGCGATGCATTAATCACAAACGGTGATGTAAAAAACTGTCAAAAAATACGCAAAATGTGCGATGGCGGATACATCAAACACGATTCGAATTTTACTTACGTGTGCGATGAGGGGCATACGGTTCACTCCAATGAACTATTTGCGATGAGGCAGAACAACAAAAACGGGCAGCCAGATGAATGTGTGTGCGATGTATGACATACAGTTCACTCGGATTAACTGTTTGTGCTTAGGAAACACAACAGAAACGGTCAGCCAGATCAAGGTGTGTGCGATTGACGACATATAGTTCACTCAGATGAACTATTTGTGATTAGGCGGAACAAAAGAAATGGTCAGCCAGATCAAGGTGTGTGCGATAGTGGGCAAACAGTCCACTTGGATGAACTGTTTGCGGTGAGCCAAGAGAACAGAAATGGATCAATTTAACAAGATGTGTGTGATACGTGGGCACCTAGGGCTATTATGGTAAGCCATATTCATTAGTGCATGGCATACAACTGAAAAAATAATGGCTTTCCATATTCCACATGCAGTAGTATCCTAAATGGTCAATGATTTGTTTCCAAAACAAAAATAATCTGAACACTCGTACTTGGGTGCGTATATACGTACATGTACCCAAGATATAACCACATTTACATGTTATTTGACCATAGTACCAGTTAGTGGGTATTATACCTAGCGGAAATATGTACACGTTGTTTTATACTCAATGAAAATATACACATAAATGTCATATATTTTAATAACTCTGTGTTGGTGTTATATTCAATAGAAATATACACATATATACATACCTCAATGTGAATATACACATGAATATACATACCTTGATGTTAGTATACCCATGAATATTTATGCATTGGTGTTATACCCAATGAAAATATTCACATAAATATATATAACTCAATGCAAATTTTATTCGTATATACTCATAAATTTCACACCTTTTAATAAGTGGTACATGTACCCGAGATACACACATGTACATTTTATTAGACCGTGAACCAGTTAGTGAGTATCATACCTAATAAAAGATGCACGTATTGGTGTTATACTCAATGAAAATATATACGTGTTGGTGTTATACCCAATACAAATATGTACATGTTGGTGTTATACCCGGTGAAAATGTGTACGTGTTGATGTACGTGCTAAAAATGTTGGTTAGTATTTTTCTAATTAATTATCCTGCGTCTACCACACATGCCAAAAAGTACGATAAATAATTAGTTACAATTTCGTATCAAGAAGGGACAAATAATGACACGTATTAATTAGACAACCATTATAACTTTCCATAGTAGTAAATAATGCAAATAAATAGAAAAGTAGTAATGCAGCATTCAAAATTTAAACACATCTTATCAACAAAAACTAGTATGATCCAACGGTATCTAGGCAAGGAGCCTGGGCACCTAGGTGTCTCAGACTATCGTCCTATATAAACGATCATCTGATCATCATCTACTTCTCATGACACTTGCCGCTACTGCTCTGCTTGTGGCTCAATCCGGCCTTGTCGATTTTGGAAATGAGGCACTTCCTCATGTCAACGATCCGCCTATGCATCTCGTAGCATTCGTACATGCTCTTGGCCGCAAACCTGAGGTGAGGTTCATCTAGTTGCCGCATCCAGGCCCCGTGCTAGGACACGGGACTTGTTTTGTTGGTATCCTGCTTCATCTTTTCGTAGTAAGGGTTGATGATGGCCGAGGCGAGTTCAACTAGGGAGTCCTTCTTCGTGCTGCCCCAGACCCTGCAGTGCTCATAGATTTCGACAAGGTTCTTGCAGGCCAAGCCCGTAACCATGAGCGATTTTACATTGTTGGAGGTTTCCACCATACGAACTTGTAGTCGGTGTTGTTGACAAACCTGGCGAAACGGTCGCAAGGCTCTGTGGCCATGCAGTAGTGGTAGATGAGGACATGATGGCGCAAGCACAACTGGACGACGGTAACCTTCTGATCTTTGCCAGGATGACCGCCAGTGTACTGGAGGTCGATGCCGACCACCTTGTACTTGTCTCGAGCAAGCAACTTCTCCATGGTGTTGATGTAGTCTTTAACCACGACCGGGTGGATGGTGTACACCACCTAGAGATCCATCTCCCTCATGTGGGTATCCACTTTATGCTCGCTGAACTCCATTGGAGCGCCGTTAGATATCCTCTCTATATGTGTCATCGTGGGTGTGCGTGTTGTGTTGTGGGACAAGACCAAAAGGTTGAAGATACTAAGGTCATAATGGCCGTGGGAATTAATGGGGAAGCCGGACGGCCTGGAATATCCGCACGCCCGGATGGCAGTTCTAATTTGTAGCATGTAACTGCATCGTGGCGACGCGCGTGGCGCAACCGCATGCATATAGGCCCCCAACGTGATCGTTCGCAGGCCCCAACCATTGTCAGAGCGTGCACGCAGGGACGTGAGCAGAGCGCTCCGTGGTCGCCTCAACGGCGAGCAACCATATATATGCATATAGCAGTTGAACACGCAAGAAAAAGTTGTCCACAAGCCGAGCACGTGGAGGTACGCGAGCAGAGCGCGTCGCGGCGCCTAATGGCGAACAGAGACCGCCAAGGGACGCGAGCAGAGGCCGACATAGTGATACATGGCAAATAAGATGTACTGTGTGTGCAATGGCGGAGACATCAAGCATGAATCAGATCAGAGTTGCATGTGCGATACATCACATACAGTTGATCTATCCGAGATGTTTGTGATGGAATAAGCCATGTGTGTTGTGTGAAAACGCTTGCAGGTATACAACCGTTTGCGATTGATGAATTCATCACCGATGGGTTCCCTAGTGTGGTCCGTGTGTGATGTGATTTGCTCTGTCTGCACAACATCTATGCTCTGTGTACACAAGAACAACATATATATATATATATGTATATATATATATATATATATATATACATATATATAAAACAGGATATAACAGGACATGATTGCAAAACCAAATTAAGCATCCAATTACGTTATATAACAAATACCATAAATATGGCAAGGTTCAAATTCCAGCATTGCAAGGCCCAAATTCAAAGATTACAAGGTTCGAACTATTCAAACACATAAAATTCATCTTCTTTAGAATCTTTTTCATGCATTATTTCTACGAAAGGATCAACCACCGAGAATTCATATAGCGGCTCGATACAGTGACTTTCGAATAATCTGTCATATGAAGTTACAAACTGAAATTCGGCTTCTGCAGAGCCTTTTCCATTCAGCTGTACACGTCTGCGCTCTTTAGCAATCCATTAACTTGTGCGCAGTAAATATAGGGAAAACCTCATTACCTTGAGCAACCTTGCTTTCTCAACAAAGAACCTGGCGAATTTAATTTCTAGTGTGGTGCCTCGGTACTCGATAAAAGTATTTTATGTGAGATGAAGATAAAGGAATTCAATGGGATTGTTATATACCCCAACATTTTCTACTTTCGGGCCTACTAGTATCTGGAAATGAAGACAACATATTAATGCCTAGCTGTAGATTTGAACACTCCAGGCCTCTTTGATTTGCAGGATTTCTAAAATACACGAAAAGAGTGAAATGCCACCTTCAATTTTTCAGGATAAACTTTTATCACGAAAGCATGTTGGGCGAAGAAATAAAACGCATACAACACTAGCATCTCAAAAAAAATATGTATTGAAATCCTCAAAATTTTCTTTAGAAATCATTCTACACTTGTCATTGTAATCATGGGTAAAAGTAACAAAAAATTGAGCTCCGCTGTGGTTAACAATTCACAGGAAAGGAGCATCACCTTGCTGTATAGCTTCTTCCCGCAAGGAAAGCATCTAAGGAATCTAACAACTTCATCCAGATCAGGGCTGGCAGATTGTAGTGCCAAGATCTTCACTGTGTGTAGAGGCTGGGTCAAGCTTGTGGGAATCATTTTCTGGATGACAGCAGAACATATGGATCAACGAAAATTAGATAAAATGTGTTGTCCAATAATATATAAGAAGGAGAAGAAGAACACTGTTGTACCTAAACGGATAATGATCCAGTAACAAGTTCGTTGAATTCAGCACACGAATAGCCCAGCACTGTCAATTTTGGTGCGTGAATGATCCCGATTCTTGCTAGACCTAATTCGTCAAGTACATACAATCTCTCGAGGAAAAGCACATTCTCAATGACCATATCGTGAAACACCTCAACTGATGGCCTTGGGAGGCGCCAACAATGCACATATATCACACGGGCATTCATCAAGGTGATGTGGAGGCTACTAAACCCAACCATCGCATGAAGACGAAGGTACTTGAGCATTGTATAGCCGACGAGCAGGCGCTCCAAATCCTCCTTCGAGATGCGGATGGCAATGAGCTCGAGGTGCTTAAGTTTAGGGAGATGAAGAGCGTGTGCGGCATCAATCCGGGGGAAAATGCAGTGCTTGAATGTAGCGTGGTGCAGCGTGGACGAGAGACGGAGCACGGGCGGCGGCAGCGAGCAAGGACGTCCAGCATGAAAGCTGAGCTCCTCGAGCCGATCCAGGGCTGGGGATAGGAACCAGTAGTGAAACCTGGGTTCGGTCTTGTTGTGGGGACTGACCTTCTGATAGCAAGGCGTCTGACCGGCCCAGGGTGCATGGCGAGAATGTGGGACAATGCGTCCAGGCGTTCCTGCTCCCCGCTGCAGAACTTGTGGTCGATGATGAGGTCCAGGGGGTGGAGTGCCAGATTGGGCGCCATCGCCGCGAGAGGACAGTGGTTCACATGCCATATTTGATGGGGAGGTGGGATATGATGGTAACCAACATCTCGTCAGGGAGGCTGCTGATGAAGTCCACATTCGTCGGAGGCTCTTGCGGTTCTGACTCTACCCGCCCCCGCTTGTTGGCCGGCTCATCCTCCATCTCACAGCAGGCGGCGATCCTCAGCGGCGGTGATCGTAGATGAGAATAGAGGACTATTCTACGTACCTTCCCGAGGCGGCCGAAACAAGTCCAAAACTAGCAATAAATTGCAGCGCTCGCGGCTCGCTTCCGGGTAAGGTGAGCGTGCGCGGCGGACTGCTCACAGTCGTCCTGTCTAATCAAACAGCTGCCCGTGGTAGTAAATGGTTAGTTGAATGCCCACTATTGGACTAATACAATCGTTTGTGATAATAACATGGTGGCGATTTGTTAAGAATGCCCAAGAAAATCAATGTATAAAAAGGAAAAACAAACCCTGAATAATTTCATATGTTTAGCATTGTTGCATGTTGCCTTTATAAAATAAATCAAGGCGGCAAGATACAGCGTATGTCGTTTCGCACATAGATCATATGACCAAGTTCCCTCTCAGAACCATGAGGCTTCTAGATACAAGCTCCGGTTGGTACGAAAGAAAATATGGGTCAAACCCGAGTTGAAAGGGCAGCAATATCTAACCCCAGCTTACAGAAGGTACAAAAGCATGATGATTAATTGTTCATTAGGTTTACACAAAATCCAGATTGAACAGGAGAATAACAACTAACTCAACCAAAGTTTTCGGCAGTCACAATCAAATGGATCGGTCTGATCCATACAATCAAGATCCTGGGCCAGAAAATCTACTAGTACACGAAGGCAAGTTGTTGTAAATAGAAGCCGAGCACGTTCAGAAGCCCTTTTGTCCACCTAAAACTTCTTTTTATGATGTTCAACGTGTCCATCCGTGAGAAAGATTTTGTTAAAAAACTTAATCCCCATGGACAATAGTACTCTCACATTCAACAACAAGAATGTGACAAAGTTAGTGTTTGCATGGTTGGATGCATATCCTTCCAGCGCTATTGTCCTCAAACGAATGTCATGAGAACTGAGAAAATCCTGGTGCTTATTATGCCATCGATTGGTTATACCTTTTTGTCCATGTCCTTTAGCCTAAATAGAAAAGAAGACTGAAAACAGTTAATGTCTAAAAAAATAGTACAACTGAACGGTTAGTTCTAGTAAAGTATATCAATGTGCTTGATACCATCACCTCTATATACAAATTCTCCACACATGGAAAGCATCGCAGCAAGCCGATAATCACGTTCAGATCAAAACACCACATATTGATATGTAAGGTCTTGACAGAATCCGGCACCATTGATAGGGTACCCATGGAAAAACTCTTCATTGAGCATAGAACATAATATTACTACCAAAAGCGTACTCCAAGATTATATAAAACTTATGCACACAAATGAAAAATGCAGCTTATGATTAGAGAAGTGTTGATGATATAAAACTTACGCACACAAATGAAAAATGCAGCTTATGATTACAAAAGTGTTGATGATAATATACAGTACCTGAATAAGTGTGGAGCCAACCACCATCTTGTAACATTGAAACAGATCAGGAATTACACCCAAGGTCTCCAGTTTAGGCGCAGAGATCACAGTTATTTGCGAAGGTGCATAAGATAATCACGTAGCATCCTTTGGAGTGAAGGGGTGTCTTTGATGATGAGGCGACTTTATTTGGAGATAATGGATACGGTTTTCTTTTCCAAAAACAAGCAACAAGCACTCCAGGGCAGGTTAGCAGGAGTGGATGATGCTGTGCAGTGAGGCCTCTGACAGATCGACCACCACAAGCGCTAGTTTTTTTAGCAGTGGTAGTCTAAGCATTTGTACCATATTGTCTGGTAGATGACACCGAGCTAGGATGGCGGTGTGGAGAGAGAGGAGGAAAACCATGCATGAGATGGACATTGGTGATGAGGGCACACCTACAACGCTTGGTGGAAAGCTATTTGCATAGTAATGGTAGAACTCATGATGCTGGAGTTTTTCGAATTGACGGGATGTCATCCAGGCATCCACCGTGCAGGGTATGTGCAGCAGGCAGCATGCTAGGATGCATAGGCGTTGAATGAGCCCTAGTGGGAGGAGATGATGGCTCTGTGGAGTACAAAATCATGAATAATAGATAGCCAGCGATAGTTGAGATTAAGAGGCGCAGAGCGCCACTGAGTGTGCCACCGAGATGCGAGGACCTGTTTGCGGCAGCCATCCTTGGTTTGGAGAAGGAAGATGATCTCCCCAAGAATGACGTTTGGGAGATTGCTAATGCGGTTCGCCCGATATTCTACGAGTTCCTTGGATCCAGGGGGCGTGTCTGCTTCTGCTCGCGCTGCCGGGTGCAGGATCTATAGCCGGCGGCGTCGCTTGCCGGAGCCTCATTTGTGTACATAGCAATCTGGGAAAAAATGCAGAAACGTACATGTAGGAAATGCAAAATCAATTCTCAAGATCTGGAAGAAAAAAAAGGCAGAAACATATATGTAGGACATTCAAAATCAATTCTCAAGATATGGCTACGAATTATTAGCACGCACGCTAACCCTAGTCAGATTATTAGCAAATAAATCATTTGTACAGAACAAACAATTAATCACTAACCATAGATACCATTCAAACAATCAATATACTACACGTATTTAATGAATCTTACTCTAATTTCATGAACTGGGTGAACATAACCAAGTATTTCTATTCCCAACAAAAGGGGAGGGGGCTAACCAGTTTTTCGTCGGAGTCGGAGTCATTGATGGAGTAGCTATGGACCTATGCCTCCAGCTGGGGAGGCACGATGACGGCGACAAAGTCAATGTCGCGTTGCTATCCGTGCGATACCTCGTCAGTGATGACAACAACCTCTGCGCCCAGCTTCATGCGTTGCGCGGGTGCTTCACCAGCCCCGGCGTCCCCACTCCCACCGATGGTGTGCTTCGGCAAAATCCTAATACACACCATGCGACGGTGACAACTATGGACAGGGGGTGCGGCCACCTATTATGACCAGTAGATCGGGCGTGCCATTAATATGGAGCAGTGGGAGCGAGGTGGGCGGGGTCAAAGGGCTGTCTCGCCTCCCGGTGACCCTACGCAGCGGACTGCTGGCATGCCTACCAATATTTCACACAGCTACTAGCACACCCCACTGTGAGTGCGTAGTGAACACGCGCATGCCTCGACCTCACAGTCTGCCTGCACGGCGGACTACTAGCATGCGTCTCGTCAACTCATGCGTGCTCGTACGGCACATGGAACGCGTGCACGTCAAGTATTATGTTTATTTTTCCTTTTTTATGATTAATTCTGTCGCTTTATTGCTGAACCGAAGCACGACACATACATTGTTGGTCTAATGCACACGATTCGAATAAAGAGTCCATTTGCGATATTTGTTGATAATTATTGATAATTTCCTGTCAGTAAGAAGATTATATCAAAACTTGTCTCAAATTTGAAAAAAATATCACAGTCTATTAGTGTTCATATGACACCACGATAAGTTTCTTAAATTTCAACTTAGTTTTGGATTTACTGGATTTTAAATCAAGATTCTTGATCTTAGAAATTTCTTGCATGGGGACTAAACATGCACCCAGGGACACGTACACATATGATTTTGCAATCCATTTTCGTGCATTATCACGGGTCTCATGTAGATCAAATTTGATTTTTGCACATTAAATCCCTGGTAAATCAATCAATGTATAAAAACAGACAAAGGTTATCTATTTTTTTCAATTTTAACACTAAACTCCTTTGGTTGCATGTTCGCTGCAGAAAAAGTTTGACATGCATCTTTGGGCCACATGCACGCGGTGGTCCTAGGACACTCACTCGCGTGTGACACTCTCTATGGGCCCGCGAGGTCGCCGTCCAGCACTATGACATGCAGTGAGAGAGGTTAATTTGACCAACAAGGATGGTCATTTTTTGGTTTTTGTTACGTACGGTATGAGTATATATATATAGTATGCGTTGAAGAGGGTGGTCGAGGGCAACATATACTACACGTCATATAGGGCAGTCACTCGCGTGCGATGCTTCCATCCGTGGGCCCGTGAGGTTGTCCTCCGTCACTTTGACCCAACAAGGAGGTTTTTTGTGGGTTGTGTTCCGGTAGGAGTATATAGTATGCGTCGAAGAGGGGAGGAGGGAGCCGGGGCATCACATACTACACACACGTCATGAATGATCTTGCTCCGTGTGGGGACTTTTTGGTTTCCTAGGCAGGTGCCACAAAGAATTTGTGCATATTGGGTATTAAAAACATCAATGACACATTGGGCCACGTGCGGATGATGATTGTCACTCATTCGCCTGTGACACTTCCCCCCATGGGCGCGCGAGGTCGTTGTCCATCTAATATATGACACAACAAGAAAGGTAATTTGACGCACAATGAGGATTATTTTCGGGTTGTGTTACAGTACATATGAGTATATATTACATGTTGAAGAGGGGAGGGGGCGGCATATATATACTGAGTGTCATGAAGCTCAGTTCGTGTGGGGGACTTGAAGGTTTCTGAGGCAGGTGACATCAAAGTTCTGCATATATATTAGGTATTCAAACATCACAACCACACATATCCATACATGTGTTTGGCCCACAAGCAAGCAATGGCGGTTGTCCTCTAGCACTCACTCACGAGGTTATCGGCGAGATGCTTCGTCCATCTCTGTGTGCCCGTTTGGTCAATCACTTTGACTGACATCGAAAGAGGTTACTTTGACTTATAGTTAGGAGAGGATTAAATTTCCGTTCGCCTTATACGGTAAGGTACATGCATGTCATGATGTGAGAGATAACATATTATACTTTGAGCGCATGTGTGCGCACGAATCCCTCCCACGAGGTCGAGGGGGGCAAGCACGCGACGCATCATGAACCAGATCTGTGTGGGGACTGTGAGATTTTTGACGCATGCATGCGCCACATCAAAATGTTGTGCTTTTGGTATTCAAACATATATGCATGCAGCACGCATGTCCATACATATGTTAGGGGCACATGCATGCAGTGGTTGTCTTTGGACACTCTCCCTCACTTGGTTATCTTCAACGACCTATATATTCGTGGGCCCGCATGGATGTCCATCACTTCGACAACAACGCGAGAGAGGTTACAGGGTCGATTCTTCTTCTCTTGGTTCACGTTATCGTATAGTTGTACATCGATCATGGTGAGATTCGAGACCTAAGTTCGAGGGATACACATGAATCTCTCTATATATAGTATACGTGTCATGAACCCTCGCTCCGTTTGGGGACTTTCCAGTTCCAAAAGCACGGTACCACATCAAAGTTGTGCATTGGGTATATTCAAACACCACATGACACTTCATACATATATTTGCATTGGGCTAAATGCATGCGGTGGTTGTCTTCAGGCACTCCCTCGCGTGGTTATCAACGACAAGCTAGCCTATTTTGTGGGGATGCATGTGGACTTCCATGCATGACTTTGACCCAACAACAAGAGAGGTTATACGACCAAGGTGGTGATTCTTCTAGGTCAGTCTTACAATACGCCTTGGTGAGATTCCCCCTCCCACCGATTAAAAGAGTGTGTGTGTGGGGGGGGCACAGTACTACTTTGCACTAGATGAACCTCCGTGGGGTCGGGGATGTCCGGTTAATTTGCTATGCACATGTGCCACATTAAATTTGTGATTTGGTTATTTAAATATCACACACCACATCATTTTCACACACACACACACACACACACACACAGACACACATATATCAGGCCACCCGCAGGTGTGGTTCGTATGACCCATCTAATGCTAGAAGAACACATATGTGGGCCCGCACACGGTCCACAATTGATCGGAAGCAAGGGGGGTTGACCATGATGTACTCCTTTCCGTTTTGTGTTACGGTAGGGTGAGATGTCAGACCTAGCTATTTGGGGGCATGTGTTCATAGCTAGGATTCCCCTCCAGCCAACATGAAGTGTGTGTGTGTGGGGGGGGGGTGGGCTAGCAATAATAACGTGCGCTTTGTGCGACAGGTGCCACATCAAAGTTGTGCATTGGTATTTGAACATCAAACCACCATTTTCATACATATATTTAGTCCACATTAAAGTGTGTTCGTGTTCTGACCCTTTCCCGCATTTTTTGCCAAATTTATAAACAGTAGACGAGTCAGACGTAGCAACCGTTTATGATCGGGTACGAAATAGACACGGTTCCCTAGGACTACCTGTCGGTGTCAAAACCGGCGGATCTCGGGTAGGGGGTCCCGAACTGTGCGTCTAGGTGGATGGTAACAGGAGACAAGGGACACTATGTTTTTACCCAGGTTCGGGCCCTCTCGATGGAGGTAAAACCCTACTCCTGCTTGATTGATATTGATGATATGGGTAGTAAAAGAGTGGATCTACCACGAGATCAAGGAGGATAAACCCTAGAAGCTAGCCTATGGTATGATTGTTGTTCGTCCTACGGACTAAAAACCCTCCGGTTTATATAGACACCAGAGAGGGCTAGGGTTACACAGAGTCGGTTACAATGGTAGGAGATCTACACATCCGTATTGCCAAGCTTGCCTTCCACGCCAAGGAAAGTCCCATCCGGACACGGGACGAAGTCTTCAATCTTGTATCTTCATAGTCTAGGAGTCCGGCCAATGATGATAGTTCGGCTATCCGGACACCCCCTAGTCCAGGACTCCCTCAGTAGCCCCCAAACCAGGCTTCAATGATGATGAGTCCAGCGCATATATTGTCTTCGGCTTTGTAAGGCGGGTTCTCCTCCAAATTCCATGTGCTTGCCGAATAGTGTCCGGCTTCCTTAAATGTTGCGCTCCTTGGCTTCCACGTCCAATAATGGCCCTCTTCCACGTGTTGCTGTGGAAGAGACTGTTTTGCCTCGTACCCCGTTCTCACGAGGGGTTGATATATCAAGTGGGCAGAGCCGAAATATGGCGGATCGCCGGGACTGGATACCTATCCGGAACCCCGAAGAAGGCGTCCAAAGACTGGCCTTCGGAATGGTTTTATATGGAAGACGCTCCACTGCCAGACCCAGTTCAGATCGGCCTCCCGGAGTTCAGCAACGCTCCTCTGAAGAAACGCCTGAGTTGGCGCCCGCGGAGTCCTCAACGAGAGAATGATAGGGGCGTCCAATATCTGATGGGCCGGATAAGGTTACTGGCTCATTCCGGATTGACCATGATTGGAGTCATGGCCACGTGCATCATGCGAGGGGTGCAGCCGCTCCAATATAGGGGCCACCCCATGTGGGATTTCAAAGGAGAGGATGACGCCACCTGTCATGGCCGCAAGGGGCCGGGATCGGTTGCCGATCTGGTGAAGATCCTGTCCGGCTTGTACAAGGGGGAGAAAGAGTACTTCCTCCGTGCGAGTCCATTGAATGGATTCTCCATGAATAACCCTCGGAGCTGGGTAAGCGGACGTTTATCTATCCGATCCATATTTCCAAAGTTAAGTGTCTTACTTTGTGATTTCGACGCAGGAACTGCGCCGGGACGTAGAGGGCATACACAGCCTGACTCCACAACCCGAGGATCCGGGACGATCCCTTGATCCGGCCTCCGAAGAGGATCCGGACATAGAGGTGGAACTGATCGATGGGGTGTTCCACCAACTTAGCATGGACAATGCTTTGGTCGCTATTACGGTCGACTACCCCGGTTTATCTCCGGCTTCCCAGGTAACTGTGACCGGGGTCCTGACATCATTGCTCATCCATGCTTATTTCTGACCACCGTATACCAACGGTGCCCCGTAGGAGGTGCCTTTAAGGTCGGAAGCCGAACTCGCGGCGGCTGACCAACAAGGGTCAGTTCGGCCTAGCAGGCAGAAGAGGTGTGCGGCGCGAATCGAAACATCGCCGCAACGGTATGGCGCACCACCATATTTAAGGGAAAGATTCCTGGGAGGTATATTAATGCTCATGATTTTTCTAGGAGAAAGAGCGCTCACCGGACGGTGCCCGGAGAGGTTGCCAATCAAGCCTCCGCCAGCCAGGCTCCAACGCCTGGTCCGGAGGGGGAGGCAAACACAGGGCGTGAGCCGGATGCTCCTCCAACGAAGGATGCCGACAGGCTGTCCGCCACCAGGTCTGAGGTGGAGAGTGCCATGAATCACAGGCGCCGCCGAACAGTTCTTCGTGACGCGTGTTTCTCCCCGGAGGCGTTGAATGCCTTTAATGCGGGAGACGCGCACCTCCGTGCCGCTCGAGATGGTTTAACCAGAGCCACGGAGCAGTATGTGAAAGACATACGGATGAGGAATTTTAATAGTTATATATGCCAGTAGCCCCCGAGACTTAAAATAGTTAGAATAACTGATTTAAGGATCATTTGATATGCAGGATCTCACGGAGAAGAATACCCACCTGTCCCAGGAGCTTCAAGAGTGCAAGGCCCAACTTGAGGTCGCACTAGCCGCCGCAGGGGGAGCCACAGAGACCCCCTCTGGTAATACATACTTCGAAAAGATAAGTAGTTTATGAAGTGCGGCGTGTGTATAAGTCTGACAATAATATTGCAGATGGTGCCGGACTAGATTCGGACAAGCAACATCTACTGCGCCAGCTAAAGGCCGGCGAGAAGGTGCTTATGAGGGTGCAGCAGGAGAGGAACAAACTCCAAGATGCCAACACCCAGCAGGGCGAAGAACTAAAAGATGTTCGGGTCCAGCTGTCTGACTCCGTAAAGGAGAATCGGCGGCTTCGTCGCGGCATTTACAGTAAGTGCTTGAGCAAACTCTTTTGAAAAGAAGAGTTCGGTGAGGAAGTCGATTGACAGAAATGTGTCTGTAGGTGTGCTCATAGGTCGTCATGCGGAGGAAATACCCAGTTCCACGGGTGACCTACTTCCCGAGCTGCTGCAAATGCACGAACGTGTTCGGCAAGTGATGAGCAGTGTCGTCCAGGCCTTATGGCCGTCCGTCTCCCTACCCGAGGGTCTTGGAGGGCTTGCGAAGAAGCTTCAGGGAGCACGGTAGTGCTTCCGTCTGTGGAAGATATTGGCCTGCCGTCAAGGCGCCAGGGAGGCCTATGCCATGGTGAAGATGCGGTACACGAAGGCTGATCCAAACCACATGGCCGAGGTCGGACCTGTGGGGCCCGATGGGAAGGAGATCCCTGTGAGCTTAATGTACGGCCAAGTAGAGTTGGCCACGAAGTATTCCCAACGGGACTGTAAACTAGACAGCCTATTAGATGGGATTGAAGAGGAGTACAATCAGTCAATTTGACGATGTTATTCAAAATGACATGTAAAATGCCTTCAAGCCGGATTGTAGATTGTTTGTCTTTGCGGACCTTTTCGCTTCAACCCCGGGACCCAACAGTCCGGAGTGTGTCCGAATACCCTCACGGTGATGTAAAAACTGGGGCATGCATGGAGACCAGGCGTAGGGGTCATTAGTGCTTTATCAGACAAGTGCCCAACTAGTTATGTTATATTACATGGTTAGTAAGAAACATCTTTCAGGGAGAATAGTTCCGTTAGGGGTTCCTTTCCCTAGGAGGCATGCCCTAAAGTGCATGTCCGGACTGCGAAAAGAGCAGAAAAGTATCTGGGGGCAGATAAATAAATAAGTAAGAAATCATCTTTCAAGTCACCGACCGAATATTCCCTTAAGAACGCTAGCTTTCAGCTTCACCCAGTCTGAGGTACACATCCAGCTGACCCGGCAGTAACAATCGCAGAGGTGCTCCCTTTACCTCCTAGCCGGACAATCGGGAATGTAGGGGTAAGCACAGGAGCCAGGCAACCCAGCTTGGCCAAAACTTAAGTCATATTGGTGCATATAATGGTGAATAAAAGGTACATGCGGAAGTGTGACACATGTGTTGGGCATGAAGCCCGTAGAAATAAGCTTCTGTTAAAGAAGCCCCCAGGTATAATGAGTGCGAGTAGCACGTCAAGTGTGTGCGAACAATGCGCAGATCAGCCCTCAAAGGCTTTACGAAAAAGGGAGGAAAAAAGAGAGAAACAGAAGACAACTAAAGTATAAAATGTGGACGGAGGAAGGAGACGAACTCTGTGTCCGGCGCTAGGCGTAGAATCTTCGGAGATGGGCTGCGTTCCATGGGTTCGGCTCGAGTCGGTTGTCCGATGCGTTTCATAGACGGTATGCTCCGCCGGTCAGGACTTGGTCGATGATGAAGGGGCCTTCCCATTTGGGCTTGAGTTTGTCCTTTTTCTTGTCCGACAGGCGTAGAACTAGTTCGCCAACATTGTAAGTTTTGGCCCGTACTTCTCTGCTTTGATATCTTCGAGCCTGCTGCTGATAGAATGCGGAACGAGCTTTTGCCATGTCGCGCTCCTCTTCTAAGGCGTCCAAACTATCCTGCCGATCCAACTCGGCCTCTCTTTCCTCGTACATGCGCACGCGAGGTGAGTCATGAATTATATCGCAGGGCAAGACTGCCTCTGCGCCGTATACCATAAAAAATGGTGTGAATCTGGTAGTGCGGTTTGGCGTGGTCCGCAGCTCCCAGAGTACGGAGTCGAGCTCCTCCACCCAGTGCGTGTTAGATTCCATGAGGGACCGCACTAACCTGGGTTTGATGCCGCTCATGATTAGACCATTTGCTCGTTCGACTTGACCATTAGTTTGAGGGTGATAGACTAAAGCGTAGTCGAGCTTGATGCCCATATTTTTGCACCAGAGTTTAACCTCCTCGGCCGTGAAGTTCGTGCCGTTATCAGTGATGATGTTGTGGGGGACACCATAACAGTGTACTACCCCAGATATGAAGTCTATCACAGGTCCGGTTTCGGCCGTTTTAACTGGCTTGGCCTCTATCCATTTGGTGAATTTGTCCACCATGACCAATAGGTATTTTTGCTTGTGGGTTCCCCCTTTAAGGGGTCCAACCATGTCAAGCCCCCAGACCACGAACGGCCAGGTGATGGGTATAGTTTTGAGGGCGGTGGGTGGCATGTGGCTTTGATTAGCAAAGAGCTGGCAACCGACGCATCGTTGGACTAAGTCCTGAGCATCTGCCCGGGCCGTCGGCCAATAACATCCTGTACGGAAGGCCTTGCCTACAAGGGCCCGGGCTGCGGCGTGGTGCCCGCCGAGTCCGGCGTGAATTTCAGCCAGAAGATTTCGCCCTTCCTCTTCGGAGATGCACCTTTGAAGGACTCCGGTTGTGCTTTTCTTATAAAGCTCTCCCTCATGGACCTTGTAGGCTTTAGATCGCCGTACTATGCAGCGGGCCTCGTTTTGGTCTTCGGGAAGTTCCTGCCTAATTAAGTAGGCTAGGAATGGTTCCATCCACGGGGCAATGACTGCCATTATTTCATGGGCTGAAGGTGTTATTTCATTGGCTGAGCCACCGATTGTGTCAGAATGTTCAGCGTTGGGTGGTGCAGTTGGTTCTAGGTTGTTGTTTCCGGACTCCTCTTCCCATAATACGGATGGCTTAAAAAGTCGCTCCAGGAAGATGTTTGGAGGGACGGCGTCGCGCTTTGCACCGATGCGTGCCAACACGTCGGCCGCCTGGTTATTATCCCGGGCTACATGGTGGAATTCGAGTCCTTCGAACCGAGCTGACATTTTTAAGACGGCGTTACAGTAGGCTGCCATTTTCGGATCCTTGGCGTCAAAGCCTCCATTTACTTGGGATATTGCGAGGTTTGAATCCCCGCGGACCTCTAGGCGTTGAATGCCCATGGAGATTGACATCCCGAGACCATGTAGAAGGGCCTCATATTCGGCTGCATTGTTGGAGTCCGTGTACATTATCTGAAGTATGTATTGGACGGTGTCTCCGGTTGGGGACGTCAAGACGATGCCAGCCCCCAAGCCGGCCAACATTTTGGAGCCGTCGAAATGCATGATCCAATTGGAGTATGCGCCGTACTCTTTAGGGAGTTTGGCTTCGGTCCATTCAGCGATGAAGTCGGCCAAAACTTGCGACTTTATAGCTCGCCGCAGTTTGTAGGTTATGTCGAATGGTAAGAGCTCAATGGCCCATTTTGCAATCCTGCTCGTCGCGTCGCGATTGTTTATAATGTCGTTGAGAGGTACTTCGGAGGCCACTGTTATTGAACACTCTTGAAAGTAGTGTCGCAGCTTCCGGGATGCCATGAACACCGCGTATGCTATCTTTTGACAATGTGGATACTGGGACTTGCATGGAGTTAAGACAGTGGACATGTAGTACACTGGTTTTTGAAGAGGGAATTTGTGTCCTTCTGTTTCTTGTTCCACGACGAGCACCGCGCTTACAACTTGATGTGTTGCCGCGATATATAATAACATTGGTTCGCCCAAGTTGGGCGCGGCCAGGACCGGATTTGTTGCCAATATGGCCTTTATTTCTTCGAGTCCGGCCGTGGCAGCATCCGTCCATTCGAAGTGTTCGGTGCACCGGAGGAGGCGATAAAGGGGCAATGCCTTTTCTCCCAAGCGGGAGATGAAGCGGCTTAGAGCCGCCATGCATACAGTCAATTTTTTATTTGTTTGAGGTCTTTTGGGATATCCAACTGTGACAGAGCTCGGATCTTGGCTGGGTTTGCTTCAATTCCTCTACCGGATACAATGAAGCCCATGAGCTTTCCGGCTGGTAAACCGAAAACGCATTTTTCTGGGTTGACCTTAATGTCATATGCTCGGAGGTTGTCGAATGTGAGCCTCAAATCGTCTACTAGAGTTTCGACGTGTTTGGTCTTGACGACTACATTGTCTACGTATCCCTCCACTGTTTTGCCGATCTGGGTTGCCAGACATGTCTGAATCATGCGCTGATATGTTGCGCCGGTGTTTTTGAGCCCGAAGGGCATTGTGTTGAAGCAGAATGGTCCGTATGTAGTAATGAATGTCGTTGAGGCCTGGTCTATCTCCGCCATCTTGATTTGATGGTATCCGGAGTATGCGTCAAGGAAGCACAATGAATCGTGCCCTGCGGTAGCATCGATGATTTGATCGATGCGGGGAAGGGGGAAAGGATCCTTTAGACAAGCCTTGTTAAGGTCTTTAAAATCGACACACGGGCGTCAGGATTTGTCCTTTTTTGGTACCATTACCAAGTTCGCTAGCCAGTCCGGATGTTTTATGTCTCTGATGAATCCGGCTTCTAATAGTTTGGCTAGCTCCTCTCCCATTGCCTGTCTTTTGGGTTCGGAAAATCGCCGAAGAGCCTGTTTGACTGGCTTGAATCCTTTTAGGATGTTTAGGCTGTGTTCTGCCAACCTGCGTGGGATTCCTAGCATATCTAAAGGGTGCCAGGCAAAGATGTCCCAATTTTCCCGAAGGAATTCTCGTAGAGCGGCGTCTACATCAGTGTTTAATTGTGCCCCAATGGAGGCCGTCTTTGTGGGGTCCGTTGGATGGACTTGGAATTTGACTATTTCGTCCGCTGGTTTAAAAGAGGTGGACTTGGATCTCTTATCAAGTATCACATCGTCCCTGTTCACCGTGGAGCGCAGCGTAGTGAGTTCCTCTGCCGCTAGGGCTTCGGATAGTGCCTCTAGGGCTAGTGCGGTTGTCCTATTTTCGGCGCGGAGTGCTATGTCCGGATCACTGACAAGAGTGATGATTCCATTGGGCTCGGGCATTTTAGGCTTCATGTACCCGTAATGGGGTATAGCTTGAAAAATTGTGAATGCCTCTCGCCCTATAAAGTGTGATATCCGCTGCTGAACGGGGCCACTTGGAACGTGACCTCCTCGGACCTGTAATTGTCCGGTGAGCCGAACACCACATCTAGTGTAATTTTTCCTGTGCAGCGTGCTTCCCGACTAGGGATTATTCCTCTAAAGGTTGTGCTGCTTCGCTCAATGCGGCTCCAGTCTATTTCCATTTTTCGAAGGGTTTCCTCGTAGATGAGGTTTAATCCGCTGCCGCCATCCATGAGTACCTTGGTAAGACGAAAGCCGTCCACTATTGGACTGAGGACCCATGCGGCTGGTGCTCGGGCTGTTCGGAATTTAGGTTCATCGCTGGTGTTGAAGGTGATAGCCGTGTCGCTCCATGGATTTATTGTTGCTACTTGGTAGACTTCGGCGAGGCTGCGGAGTGTTCGTTTCCGCATATTATTTGATGCGAAAGTCTCAAAGACTGTTAATACCGTACTGGTACTGTTGGGCTGGTTCTCCGGGGCTAGAAGCTCTTCGCCACTTTTGGCCACCTGCCGTAGTATCCAACATGCTCGAAGGCTATGTGTTGGAGTGGCGCCCTCTGTACTATGGATTTTACAGGGTCCGCTGAGCCATCCCTCCAGTACGGTTCCGTGCCCTTTAGGGGGGTTTTGCTTTTTGGTTTTTGTCTCAGGTGCATGCGCATGATGCACCCTTTTATTCCGGACTAGGGTTGTGTTTGGAGCCGGATTGTCCTAAAACTTAGTTTCGGTTTTCCAGGCACTCTCCATCGCACAGTACTTTCGTACTATGGACGCCAGGTCGGAGAAGCGTGTAATTTCGCGACAACTTATGGCGTTCATGATTCCCTCGTCCGTGCAATTGTTGCAAAAAATTGAGATTGCGCTTTCCTCACGGCAGTCCTTTATCCTGTCCATAACCAGGAGGAATCTGGCCCAGTAATGATGTACTGTTTCAGCGGGCTCTTGCCGGATTTGAGATAGATCGCTTGTGTTTGGGTGGGCGGGTGGAATTAAATTCGGAACCCCGCCCAATCTGAGGCTCAAGGGCCGAAAAGTTTCCAAATTTGGAAGCTTGGATTGCTGGATGTTGTCCAACGAATCTGGTCCGCTGCCTGACTTTAGGTTCATTACTTGATTGATGTCCGTCCCTCCGCGGGAATCCGGCATGGAGGGATCAAGAATCCGGACATAACTGGTCTTTAATATAGAAGAAGAGTCGCCGCGTTGTTCCTCTACCACAGCAATGTGGTGGGTAGCCTGGGGAGAGTTAATCTCTCTCAGATTGGTTTTAAGCCCAATCTGATCGTAGTCTGTAGCGACTCCCAGGGCGGCGATGCGATCCAAGAGCTCATTTACGGAGGAGAGTCCATCGGATCTAGCTACTCGGCGAATTTCAAGTTGACGTGAAGATCGCTTTTGATGACCCGAGAGGTCATTGTCGGAGCGGCAGCCGAACAGGCGGTCATAAGAAAACCACCTAGCCGGATAGTTTGGACGGTGGCCAAAGCTCCGTTGGCCACGGTACCGTCTTTAAAGACGGGAAGAGGCATCCTTCCTGATTGCGACGACACAGAGGAACTCTCAATGAAAGCACCAATGTCGGTGTCAAAACCGGCGGATCTCGGGTAGGGGGTCCCGAACTGTGCGTCTAGGCGGATGGTAACAGGAGACAAGGGACACGATGTTTTTACCCAGGTTCGGGCCCTCTCGATGGAGGTAAAACCCTACTCCTGCTTGATTGATATTGATGATATGGGTAGTACAAGAGTGGATCTACCACGAGATCAAGGAGGCTAAACCCTAGAAGCTAGCCTATGGTATGATTGTTGTTCGTCCTACGGACTAAAAACCCTCCGGTTTATATAGACACCGGAGAGGGCTAGGGTTACACAGAGTCGGTTACAACACATCCGTATTGCCAAGCTTGCCTTCCACGCCAAGGAAAGTCCCATCCGGACACGGGACGAAGTCTTCAATCTTGTATCTTCATAGTCTCGGAGTCCGGCCAATGATGATAGTTCGGCTATCCGGACACCCCCTAGTCCAGGACTCCCTCACTACCCATGTGCCACACCCCTGCCCCTGTCACCCACATGATCATAGTAGATTGGGCTCCACGAGGCCTCCCTGCCCCTCTCAAAAATATCTACTCCCTGTGTCCCTCGCAATCTCAAATATATCTACCCGCCTAGATGGTTTTTCTGTTTGATAGCACATGATTAGTATGTGTGGACCATGTGCGATGTCTGTTACTCCCGCTTTGCTTCAATCATTAGATCCAAATTTTTAGTAGCCCCGACATTTTACTCCCGCCTGCGTCCCTCGCAATCTCAAAAATATCTTCTCGGCTGTAGTGTTTTTCTGTTTGATAGCACACGATTGTTATGTTTTAACCGTGTGTGATGTTCGTTACTCCCGTCCCGCTCTTCTTCAATGCCTTAATCCAAATTTTCGGTAGCCCTGCCATTTTACTCCCGCCTAGTAAAAATTTCAGTACCCCCGACATTTCCTCAAACACCACCTTGGACCCCCTCCACGCACACACACCCCAAATCCTTCGCTCACCCCAAATCCCCCGCTCACACACATACACACCACCACTCCCTCGCTTGAAACCTAGCTAGGTCACCGCCGGCGCCGCGCCGCCTCCATCTTCAACCTCTGCCGGTCTTCCCGTGCAGTTTACCCACTGATATACATACCCTCGTATCCCTACGTTTCATAGATGACGCCTGCAAAATGCCCCATTTCCCACAAATCCCCATCCCCACCCCCATCCCCCACTCCAGAGCGTTGCAGCCTAAGCCCGGCTACGCTTCCCGGGGAGCTCGAGGAGCGAATGGGCCAAAAAATCTTTATTGCGGCCTCTTCGCCCAATGTCGGCGAGGTGGCCGCCGAGGAATCTGATGACGATGACTGGGCCTGGATGGAGCCTTTCAATCAGCGGGCTAGAGTATTCTGGCATGTTGCGGATGTCGGCTACGACATCGAGGTTGTTGTCGGTGTCAAAACCGGCGGATCTCGGGTAGGGGGTCCCGATCTGTGCGTCAAGGCTGATGGTAACAGGAAGCAAGGGACACAGATGTTTACCCAGGTTCGGGCCCTCTCGATGGAGGTAAAATCCTACTTCCTGCTTGTTTAATAATGATGATATGGGTAGTAAAAGAGTAGATCTACCACGAGATCGTAGAGGCTAAACCCTAAGAGCTAGCCTATGATGGTATGATTGTAATTGTGATCGGCCTTCTACGGACCAACCTCTCCGGTTTATATAGACAACGGAGAGGGATAGGGTTTACATGGAGTCGGTTACAAGAAAGGAAACACAATATCCGGATCACCAAGCTTGCCTTCCACGCAAAGGAGAGTCCCATCCGGACACTGGCCGAAGTCTTGAGTCTTGTATCTTCATGCTTCAATAGTCCGGATGTTGTACACAGTCCGGCTGTCCGGATACCCCCTAATCCAGGACTCCCTCAGTAGCCCCTGAACCAGGCTTCAATGACGATGAGTCCGGCGCGTAGTATTGTTTTCGGCATTGCAAGGTGGGTTCCTCATTCGAATACTCCAAAGTGGTTATCGAACACGTAGACCGTGTCCGGATCTGCAAGATGATCTACACATGGTACAGATCTGATTTGCTGGCAATCTTTGTGCGTCGTGCCCTTGCATCGTGGCTCGGTCCAACGCGAACCGACATTTCCTACCCCACAATGACTCGTGTTACGAGGCGGTTTTATTGGCACGTCCCGTCGAGGCAGAGATCATGTTCCTCTTATTACGGGATTTTCCATCAATATGAGCGCGTATGACCCCACGACGGCTGTTGGTATAACCCGTGTGTTTTTTGATAAGCCTCAAACGGTCACACCGGGGACTCTTGATATTCACCTTCTTTATAAAGGGGTCGAGACCTACGCCTCTTTTTTCACCTTCATCACGCCTTCTCGCACCTCGAGTTCTAACACCCAAAACCTAAGCTCCACCCCCCCGGAATCCTCCAATATGTCCAGATCTGACCCTCAAGGCCGGTGGGTGGCCTCCTTGATTGAAGAGAAGGACATTACAAAGCTTAGGGAGGTCGGATACCTGACCGCAGATATCCAGTACAGGCTTCCTGCTCCAGGGCAGGTCATCCCTACGCCGGAGCCCAATGAGTGTGTCATTTTCGTGTGACACCCCAAAATTTTGACCTTGTTTTGTTAATTAAAATTTTGCCAAGAAACTTAAACTTTTATTTTCTAGATTTTCTTTTGATTTCAGAACCATTCTTTTCTCTGTTATTATGGAGTTTTTACCCCAACTGAAAACTTTCCAAATGTATTGTTGGACTTGTATACCCTCTCAAGAAAAACTTTTATTTTTATCAGAGGAATTAATTATATAATTATTCTTCCTGATCTTTATTTCTCTAAAAATGGTTTCCCATGGTTTTAGGGTCCTATTTGAACTACAACCATTTGATAAATTTATTTAAAATTCCAACCAAAATTTGGAGATGTCATGTGATGTTTTTAAATCACTTTTATGCAAAAATATCTTCTATTCATTGGAGAATTTGAGCTCTACACCAAATTTTCAAATCTGGTCCAGTTGGCCATTTTGCACTACAACCTATTTAAATTTTTCTTTAAAGCTTCCACCAGAATTATGTGATGATGGTAGTAGTATATTATTCAACTTTATAAAAAACCCCAGTGATGTTCTTTGAAAAATTTGAGTAAATCAACCTCATCTTCATTCTGGTTCAGCTTGGTGCTTTGTACTGCAACCACATTTTAACTTGCCCTTTTAGCCATGATTCTTTTTCCTACTTATAGACCACCCTGCCAAACCCTTAAGTCTAGGAGAGTGGACCCATTGGAGGATTTTAAGTGCATGCAATAAGGCCTTTTTCTTTCTGTCCAAAACTGAAGATTTGCAAAACTTGCACTATCAAGTTTCTGGTTTTGACCAAATGACCTTGCCACCCTCACCTACATCTAAAGAGACCCCAAACTGGAGTTTTTGGCCACCCCAAGAGTTGCCTACATGCCCTTGGCAATTTGTCAAGCACCTGGTGTGCATGGCCAGTTTTGGCATAATTTTTTGTTTGCACATTGAACCTGCTTGTTTTGCCAAACCAGGATGTCTAGTAGCCTTATGACTGTCTCTGACCTAGGTCTGTTGATTTGCATTGGCATTCAAGCAAGTTTGGTCACTTTGGAATTTCGTAGAACGATTGCCGTGCGTGCCCGGAGCGCGGCCAGAGCGCGCGTTTTGCACGTGCCGCGCCCGAGCTGCCGCACCCCTGGTCTATTCCTCGAGCTTATCCTAACCCTCTGTCGCTCGCAGCGTAGGGCCAAGCCTCGACCTGTACCCCCTCACGAGCACCACAGCCCCTCGCCACATCTCCGGCAAGCCAGAAGCTAGCCGCCATCGCCGCCTGCTGTGGTCGGTGCCGTACGGGCCACCTGGTGCGCCCCCGAGTACCCCCGCCCTCCGTGCTCACCCACAACGCCGTCGCCTACCTCTGCAAGCTCTGCCAGCCAGCCCCCACCTCCCCTGCTCTGCAATAGTGCCGCCGCCGTTGTGCTTATCCTCGGGCAGCCGACGAACCGACCCCTGGCGCCTATAAAACGAAACTCCCTCACTCTGTCAGCCTTAGGTAGCACCGTGTCTTCCCCTTAGACTGATCCCGCGCATCAAATTGAACCGCAGAGGCCATCTCCTTCACCTCCGGCCGAGATGCTCACCGCCGCCCTTCTGTTCATTCTGACACCACCAGAGCCCCTCCCTCTGCCCTATCACCACCATTACCTCCATCACGACCCTGAGGACCCTTTCCAGCATCCAATTTTGCCCGGCACTCGAGGTGTTCAAAGCCCCATTCCCTCCCGAAGCTTCCCCTCCGCCATGGAGGAAGGTTCTCTCACCTACAAGCTCCTCCGTGCTCCTAACCACTGCAGATAGATGCGGTGCCTTCCCCCGATCATCCCCATATCGCGAGCGTGTAGAATGGTGGCTTGGGTCGCTGGGGATCGCCGTTGGAATCATCCCCTGTCTCTGTCGGTGAGCCAGCCCAAGCCACTAGTGGAGTAATCCGGCTAATGCGTTTTCCTCTGGTGGAAGCGTATTTCGGGTAAGTGCGCGACCAATCTCAGAAGACGTATTCCAGGCGAACCATTTTCCTTTTTCTGTTTCTTTTAAAAACAAAACTTGACTAAACTTTGACTGGGCTTATCTTCTTAAATATAAGTCCATAGGAAGATTCTTTTTCTATTGTTTCCCAAATATTGTCTAGTTTATTTTCATATTTATTTGAAAATTTTGCAAACAACTTTTTTGTGCTGTTTTTAAACTATGTGTTAATTTCAAATTTTCGTAAATAGGATTTTTGGAGAAAGAAGAAAAACTTTCAAAAGTTTGGAATGCCCCCTGCCTCACCACCACTTGAAGGCAAGCATTCTGAACCCTGGCATAATATTGTTGTGTGTTGTTTGATACGATCGCAATACCACCTTGACCCGAAGTTTCCGTTATTTCATGTGATAATATGATCATACTCATATGTGCATATTGATGATTCTGTGCTGTTGGCATTCAATATATTGTGATAGTAGACACCCTCGTATACCTTTCATGCCTACCGGGAGGAAGTCGGGAGAGCCTCTGTCTTGGGTAGACATGAGCTTGTCTCTGGTCTTTGTTGAGACGGTTGTGTCCGGTACGGCAAAGTGAGGCATGACGAGTGGTGACTTTGTGTGTTGGTTGAAACATATTTGTTATGCTAACCATGCATGAAATACTTAAACCTCCTGAGTCGACCATAGATCGAGTCTTTTTCCGGTAACCCCCCATACTTGTTTCATACTACCACTTGTTCCTGCCACAGGTAGGGTACGGTTCAGTAAGTTGTCAACTCCTTTCCTAGCACACACCGTACAGAGAGGCCATGGTGGAAGATACCGGAGGCCTCCGGTAGGCATGCCACCTGGTCCGGGGGCATGGGTGTTTTCGGTTGTAGCCGAAGGGGTAGCTCCCCCTAGTTTGCACGCGGTATAAATTTTGTGATCCCATGCTAATCGAGGTTGTAGCCTCCCCACTTAGAGTTTTGCTTAACAGGTGTCGTGGGTGATTCCTGACACCGGTAAGTTAGGCTGGTGTGTGCGGTCAGGTGTGTTTTCAATTAAAAGACCGTAGACGGAATTAAGTCCCGATGGACTAAAGGAATCCGTTACTCGTGGGCAGGGATGGCAATGGGGCCCCATACCCGCCAAACCCATGGGGATTTCATCTATTAGGGGGTGGGGATGGGCGAAAAACATCCCCATGGGGATATTTACCAAACTATTTTATTCCCCATAGGGTACAACGGGGATGGAGATGATATCCTATTCCCCAGACCCAATACCCATCGGGGACCCGGTTAGTAACTATGATACTACGGTCAACCTTAAAATATTCACAAACAAACTTGCAAAAACAAAAAAGCTCTAAAAACCTCAAAACTATCTCACATCATCACCTCAGCTGCCACCATGACCAAGAAGTCAATACGACCTAGATAGGCATTAGCAGGACAAGGACAACACCATGTATGTATGTTGATCATAGGGTGTCATATTATGTATATGAGTATTTGTTTATGGGGATGGGGACCCTAATGGGGCCCCGTTCCCCAGTGGGGCATGGGTATGGGGAAATTTCATCCCCAGTCATGTAAATGGGGATGGGGATGGGATGATAGGAAATAGATGGGGATGGGGATGTTCTAGGTATCCCCATAGGGGATTATCCCCATTGCCATCCCTACTTGTGGGTAAAGAGTACACCCTCTACAGAGTTTATATCTATTCGAATAGCTGTGTCCGTGGTTAAGGACTACAGTCTGGGATGGGTCAAGTGTCGGTCTTAGTGTCGGTCTTCGGAGGAGAACTGTTAAACCAAAACTTGGATCATGACTTGTGACTTGTGATGATTATGTTTATTTTTATTATGGACTAACCCATTATATTATTTGAATTATCGAGTATCCCTAGGACGGTTCTACCTCCTGGATATTCATTGTGATTATTTTATAAGCCCTTTATGCGATGTCGCTTAGACGCCCGACTGTGGCATACTTGTTATTTACTTACTTTATAAGCCCTTTATGTGGTGTCGCTGAGACGCCCGACTGTGGCATGCTTGTTATTTATTTACTTTATGAGCCCTTTATGTGGTGTCGCTGAGACGCCCGACTGTGGCATGCTTGTTATTTATTTACTTTATAAGCCCTTTATGTGGTGTCGCTTAGACGCCCGACTGTGGCATGCTTGTTATTTATTTACCTTATAAGCCCTTTATGTGGTGTCGCTCGGACGCCCGACTGAGGCATGCTCGTTATTTACTGACCTTTCGAGCGTCTCTTCAGACACCCGATCGGTGCATTTTATTACTACTTTGTTATTGCATATTCATGTATATAAATAACCTGCTTGTGTGCATCAGAGATTTTATTTTATGACTGATGTTGTGATCATAGAATATTTCAGAGCATGATTATCGTTTGTTATATTATACCCGTGTTCATAATGTTTGCGAGTACATTCAAGGTACTCACTGGCTTGTCCCTGGCTATTGTCTTGGCCAAATTTCTTGCATGGAGAGGAGCGATGCAATGATAGCACCGGAACCTACGCAATGATAAAAGCAGCCTCGTGAAGATAGGAATTATCCTGGTCAGCTGTTCCTGTGAGAAATGGAGTCCCATAGACGCTGATGAACCACAAACCGCTTCCGCCATCAACCACTAGAAACCTTTTGTTGTACTCTTAGGCCAGGATGGTCTTGTACTACATAATTTGTATTCCGCTTGGATCTTCTGTATCAAGTTGGTGTCTCATCAGCTAACAGTAATCCTGGGGCTGGTGAGCACAAGGGCCATTTTCTGGGAAATTAATATCCCAAAAATCCGGTCCTGACAAACTTGGTATCAGAGCCAGGCTGACCATTGGCTAATCCTATGTTAGCCAGGTCGAAAAATCTAGACTAACCAAACCACCAGACCTTAACCTAACCCCGTCCAAGATTCTCGTGTAAGATAGCCACACAGTGACCCCGACACTTTTGGTAGTTAGTACCCAACCAATCAGCCTAGCCTGTCGATCACGCGCCAGTGACCGACACCTAAATTGTCCCATTCGCAAGCGTGCGAAGGAAGACTCCGTCCCATTTTTTCTATAAAAAAGGGCACTCTAGCCTCAACACAACACAACACAACCTCTTCCCCAAAACAAAGCCATAATGCCTGGCCCCGTCGTGCACAATGAGACCGCAACAACCAACAATGGAGGTTTTGTGACCGTGCTCGCAAACCTCACCCGCCGTGCCTTTGCATTAGAAGAACCCCCAGAGTATGTTGTGTATCAAGGGCCCATGAGCGGTGAGAACCGTCAATTCTGGGCCACAGTACACGTGTATGGTAGGGGTCTATCACCAGAACGCCCCTACAGGTTCACCGGAAGGACAACTTCCTTTGAGCCACAAGCCATGCAACTAGCTGCTCGAGAGACTGTAGTTCAACTCTGGCATTTGTCGCCCAGAGTTAACTGCCAAAGTTGCCATTTGAAAAACAAAAGCAAGGATTAACACACATTCTATACAAGTGATTTTCATGAGTGAAAGCTATCAGTTGCCATAGGAGGGACACAAGAGTTGCCATGTGGTCTACTAAGTAGTGGCCATGTCGAAGAAACAAGAGATGCCATGTATCAAACTTCGGTTCAAATTTAGCAGTTGCCATGTCTGACAGGTAAGAGTTGCCATGTGGCAACTTTAGCAGTTGCCATGAGGGGCAGACAAAGAGTTGCCAAGGTGGCTGCAGTTAAAATTGCATATTATTGAGGAAAGAATCAAACAAATTTAGTGTTTGGACTATGAATAAATTGTCAAGCTCATCATGCTGCAATTGCCATGAAAAATTTCAAAGAGAATGCATTTTGTTATCGCGACACAATGAAGGTAGCTCAATAACAAAGAAAATTAGTTAACTAACAAATGAGAACCCACCTCTTGCTTGTTTTCCTCAAGTCTTCCAACACAACAGAATCCCCGGTGTTTGACGTCGATGTATGAGGAGACGACCGAGTGGAAGTGGTAGCACCAAAATTGGGTGCCCCCTTTTTCAGCCGGGCAGAAAGGTGGGTTGGCGTAGGTGCTTGTTTCTGCTTAACTGACCGTCCACCAGATGTCGCCTCACTGCACATAAAAATTGGCAAAAGAAAGGAAAAACTGCACAAAAAAAACAAGTGTGAGACACAAAAATTGTGGCGTATGTAGCAAGAAAAAAAGCCGGGATGTTAAAAAGGAAGAAAGAATAAAACAGTAATGAAACATCGAACCTCCTCCTAGCAGCAACAAGATCGACCCTACGCCTCTTGCCAGCAGATCCATAGGCAGCATCCCCTGGATCCCTACCCCTCTTTGAGAGAGGATCCCTCGTGTCTCTCCCAACATTTGGATCAATGCCTCCCTCTGGTGGAGGGACATTCGGTGCAGCCTTATCGGTGTTACCTCCTACACAAACTTCCTGATGTTCGTCATGGCCAGTCTCATATCGCACATTCTCCATGTCATTGTCAACATCCTTGTCGACGCCAGCATCCACACCGCCGAAACCATCCCCGACTAGCTCCTCATCCGTGTCAGGGAGCTCCTGAGAGCTGTTGTAGTCGTACCGACCACGGCAGCCAATTGGACGATGTGTCCGTTCTTCGAGAAAGGGTGTGAACTGCCTCGCAACCACGTCTCTATCAGAACCATTCAATGATGTCCAACCCTTGACCAACTTCCCAAGCAAGTTGGTCATACCGGAAGCAAACGCCATGACTAGGTGCTCAACAGGTGCCCTGGCCTGATCAGGAAACAAAAAGTAACAAGTTCCAAGCACATTAGAACTGTGCAATAAAAAAGAAGGCAAAAAACAGTAAATATAAGTTAAATGCAAGGAAAATATCATTCGAACAACAAAAAAATATGCTTGATTACCTCAGCGGGACAAGATGGAGCTGAATGCACATCCATCCACTTGCCGAAATTTTGTGGCCCACCAAACACACTGTAGTCTATAGCATGCTTGGCCATCAGCTGAAAAATT
This sequence comes from Triticum dicoccoides, assembly GCF_002162155.2. NCBI lineage: Eukaryota > Viridiplantae > Streptophyta > Magnoliopsida > Poales > Poaceae > Triticum > Triticum dicoccoides. The sequence continues at coordinate 228,608,835 of NC_041391.1, forward strand.
AGCAAAAAAGGAAAAAAGGTCAAAAAAAAGAAGCAGTGAGTAGGGGCATGGATTGCAAAGGAAAAAAAGAATTTGAGGGCAAACAGCAAAGTTGCCATATGGGGACAACCATGGTTTCCATGTGCACGCAACCATGGTTGCCAAGTTATTTATGTGTTGTTAGCCATAGTGGAAGCGGTTAGGTGGTCAAATGGAATGCTCAGACAAAGTTGAGCGCACAAATTGGAATATGGATGCCAATTAAAATGAAGCGCATTTGCCACGCATAACCAAACGTATTTGTCATGTTGTATACGCTATATATTCCACTCGTTGAAAAGAAAAACTATGGACAACCAATACAGATCAGTTTTGGTTTTTTCATATTATTTCCAACAGTGAACTTCAAGAAACCTGTCCAAGAAAGGAGACAAAACTAACCTGCAGTTTCCCATATTTTGTATCGGATATTCTGTCTGCGGCAAGCACAGCATTGACAACATCATAACTCCAGGCAGAGATAGCGAACTTATGTGGAGCCGGCTGACCTCCTACCTCAGTGAAGTCAACAGTGGACAAATCAAGAAGATCGACATACATGAGCTTTTTTACACAATAAGGCGAGTGAATAAATCAGAATATGTCAGTGATCAGTGTTGTGCATAAAAAGAGGAAAACAACTGAAATGCAGAGAAAAAGAAAAGGAATATGACTACGGTTTAAAAGTCGTTGGCAATACACTCTCCCTCAAGTACACACTCTCCCTTGAGTTACAAGTTCAAAAAAAAGAAGAAAGATTTGCCATGGGCGTGAACATATGTTTGCCATGTATCAATAATTAAAACAAACGGAAAAAATTAGAGGAAGTGAACGCTATGTGTGTTGTAGAAAACTATAATTGCCATGTAGACGTCAACTGCAGTTTCCATGTATCAACATCTCCAATTTGACATGTAAAAAAGCACAAAAACATGAAAGTTTCCATACATGATCAACCGTGGTTGCCATGTAACAACAACTACATTTGCCATGTAACAGCAACTACATTTGCCATGTAACAACAACTACAAAAAACATATGTGATCTGCCATGTGGCAGCAACTGCAGTTTCCATGTGACAGTAACATGAAAGTTGCCATGTAACAGCAACTACATTTGCCATGTAACAACAACTACATTTGCCATGCAACAACATCTCCAATTTGACATGTAAAAAAGCACAAAAAACATGAAAGTTACTATACATGATCAATTGTGTTGCCATAAAAAAACAGAAAATCATTTAGAGCTCTGTCAAAAAAGGGTTGACACAATATGGCCACACAGATATGCCACATGCAAAACAATTTGGTGCCACTTATGAACAACTGTAAAAGGGCACTGAGGAAATAATCAAACTGCCAAGAGCATTTGTAGAATAGCAAGAAAAATACCATAAGGTGCAGTCGACAGTCCTTCTGGTACATCTTATTTGAGAATACATCATGCAGGAAGTCGGCAATGAGTTTACACCAATTCATGTTTTTAACATCTTTCAGTTTCGCCTGCACAAAAGGACTTCAGGACAAAAAATGCCACATCGACAGTCAATAACAACAAAAAAACTGGCAGTGAATAGCTTCTACGTGACATCCAAAAACAGAAGATTGTGGGAAAAAGAATAGAGAGAGGACATTCACCAGGATAGAGAAGCACTTCTTGCTTGGGCGTGGCAACGTGGTAGGCGCAAAGACAGACGAGATCAGTACATCAGCAACTTCATCTTAAATACCTCACCATGGGTTGTCATGCCCTCCAGCGAAGTTGCCAGCACAGTCGTATTAGGCATGGATGCCATCCCAGGAAACAACTGGGGGAACAAAACTTCCTCAATTTTACTATTCACCTCGCACGAAACTTTGATTTCTCCACGGGGGACACCCAAAGTGTAGAACACAGAATCCTTGTCCAAAGGGATTCTTCCACATCACGGAATGACAAATTCCCTAGACGCGGGATCATATATCTCACCGAGCCAGTCGAATACAGGGTTCACTAGATTCGTCCATCGAACATCCATCAGTGCCTGCATCCCCATCTCACCGGCAGCTCCCTTATGATCATCAGTGAAACCCTTGGTCATTGTGGTTAATCATTCTTGTGAAGCCCTATTGTGCAGACGTTTATTCTTCTATATAACACAAAAGGTTCATTGTTGCCATGTTAAGAACACTAAAAAGTAGTTCTAACTTATGAATGTAAACTCGGTATCACAATAAAACATATTGGCAAAATACCTCTTCACCGTCTTTTGCACGACCGGTCGCATGATTCCGTGCCGATACCTCCATGAAGTCATCATCATCGTCTTGCTGGTCACCATGAGCCATTGTGCTACGGTAAGAACATAAAACACATTAGTATAAATGAAAACACAGCCGACGGATGCAAAAAGACATGCACAAAGAAATGAGGCAGTGGATATTATGGACAACAGAATGAAAACCGCCATGTTTAATGTAAGAAGAAATGTATAAGATGTGCCATAAGAGGGAGTTAAACCTGCAATCCAAAAAATGCAGGACGTATGCTCCTAAGCAAGACTAAGCAGCTGACAAACAAAAAGGTACTTGAGAAAACGACATGCAAACATAATGACATGCTGTGTATGTGTAGTTTGCCACCTTCCCTGAGCACAAATTAGCAAAAATCGAGACACGGATTACTGCATAAAACAAAAGCTAACTGACAAAATTTGGGTTCAATCAGAAGTTTCCGTGTACTAAAGAAGATTTACGTTGCCATGTTTTAGCGCAAATTTAGTGTGTGAAAGGAGGTAATTGACATATGGTGAACATGCACAGTAGGCAAAAAATGACCACCAAAACAAGTGCGAAACACATGGAAAATGACATCTCTGCTTTAGAAAAGGTAGTTACCATCTAGTATATTAAAGTTGCCATGTTAGAAGTAAAACGACGTGGCGACTAAGGCAGTACAGTGGAACACCCAACTGCCATCATCCAACTTATAATGTAGCAACTGTCATATTGGCTTCACAAAAAAGGAGCTGCCAACTAGCAGATCCGAGTTGCCATGTTGGGAGTGAACAATGTGGGAACTAAGGCAATGAAGTGGAACACCAAACTGACATTATACGAAAAATAATGTGGCAACTCACACCTTGGCTTCATGAAAAGGAGTTGTCGTCTAGTAGTTTCAAGATGTTCGTGTTATCACAATACAACATGGCAAACGAATTGAGTATCTAGAACACACACAAACTGCCATTATCCTACATATGACATGGCAACTAACAGAGTTAATTCAGAAAATTAGTTGCCACCAAAACAAGTGCGAAACACATGCCAAATGACATGTCTACTTCAGAAAAGGCAGTTGCCATCTAGTATATTCAAGTTGCCATGTTAGAAGTAAAACGACGTGGCGACTGAGGCAGTGCAGTGGAACACCCAACTGCCATCATCCAACTTATAATGTGGCAACTATCACATTGGCTTCAAAAAAAGGAGTTGCCAACTAGCAGATCCAAGTTGCCATGTTGGGAGTGAACAATGTGGCAACTAAGGCAATGCAGTGGAACACCCAACTGACATTATACAAAATATAATGTGGCAACTCACACCTTGGCTTCATGGAAAGGAGTTGCCGTCTAGTAGATTCAAGATGTTCGTGTTATCACAATAGATAATGGCAAAATGAATTGAGTATCTGGAACACACAAACTGCCATTATCCTACATATGACATGGCAACTGACAGAGTTGATTCAGAAAACACAATAGCAAACTAAAGCAATTTAGGGCAAAGCCAAGACTGTCGTTGTCATACACATCTAAAATGCAACTAGTTAGATCTAGGGTTCATACCCAACTATCAGTCCCTAAAGTCGATTGCAACATCACCCCTAAAACACTGATAATCGTAGCCTACGAGTCCATCAAAACTAACAAAAACAAGGTAGAAATCCCTACCACAAAACAACTACAGGCATCTAATCTCTCAGAAATAGAGAGATAGTTGCCGAACGGGCGAGTCTCGCCGGCTTGACTACCATCGCGACGACGACTGAACTACGCAAATGCCGGCCTAAATGGCACGGACGCGACTCCCCCGCTGACGGGGACACCCGAGCTGCACCAATCCGCCTAATTCCACCAGGATGCGACTAGGGGAGGAAGGGAGACAGATTGGACCAGTAGAAAGCTTTGAGACCTTACCTACTCGCGGTGGCTGCTCCGGCGACGACGCTCCGGTCTGGTGAACACTACTGACGGCCGTGAAACCCCATGACTCTTCCGCCACTGTCGCTGCCACCTGCCCCCCTCGACTGCTCCTCCTGTCGAAGGAACTGCTGATGTGGGGGGATGCGAAGAAATGGAGGAAGTGTGAGAAACTGCAGCTCAAATGAGGGGGGAAATGGGCAGACGGGGAAGAAAGGGGATACAAGTCGTGCACGATGTGCGGGCGCAATGGCAGTTCCGCCGCACATCCGACTCGCAACCACGGCTTCGTCGAGCGAGAAACCGGCGTGCGGGCGAACTACCAACCCTCCACCCACCAGCCTTGTCCTACGTGGCACACGAAAACTGCCTCACCGCCTCAAGATTTGTGCAAACTTAGATGGACGGTGAACAAGGCGTGTGGGCGAGTTGCTATATTGTTGTTGAATACATTGTTTACGTGTATATTATGTCTTGGGCCCACCTCCTAGTTCCTCTATATAGTTGAGGTTGTGGCCCCCTTCTGTACTCGTATATACGTGCCTGGTACACCGTTCAATGCATTGTGTTACACAGCCTATTCTTTCCCTTCTACATGGTATCAGTTTCCGGGTTCTAACCATAGCCTTCCGCCGCCGTCGTCCACGCGACTACCGCGCCGGCCGCCGCTCCTCTCTCCCTGCCGCGCCGCCTGCATCACCCAATCGCCACCCAGCCATGCCACCCGATCGCTACACCGCCTTGCCAGCGCCCGAATCACCCGACCCACCCGATGCTCGCACGCTGCTTCGCCTCGCCAGCACACACTCGCCCGCTCACCGCTTTGTCTGGCCAGCCCCACATCACCCGATCCACCCGACGCCCGCTAGCTTTGCCTCGCCAGCACGCACTCGCCCGCTCACCGCTTCGTTTGGCCAGCCTCGCATCGCCCGCTGCATCGCACGCCGCTACTGCCATCACCCAGCCAAGCTGCCGAGCCTCATCCTCCGATTGAATCCACCCGATTGAACCAGCGATGGCGTCCACCGGCCCGTCCGCCGCCGCCTCTACCATCCCGCCACTGTACGGGGCAGCCGCCACCTACGGCGCATCCAGCGTCGCCCCGCCAGCTCGCCCTGACTGGCCGCACGGCTCAGCTCCGCTGCCCCCGCTGGCGTATGTTGCCGCCCCACCGCCGGCGCCCTCCGGCCAGTCCGTCGCCGCCCCACCGCCATACTGGACTCAGCCCGTCAACCCCTTGCAGTTGCGTGGGGTGTACCACGCACCCGTTCCCACATACGGGGCATATGGGGCTCCGCCCGCTTCCATGTATGGGGCTCCGCCCGTGTACGGGTCTCTCGGGTACTGGTGGGGATCGTTAGCGGGCCAGCACTCGCCCGCTGGGCAGCGCCAGACGGCGCCCAGCACCTGCAGCATCTGTCAGCGGGCCAGCAGGTTTTTCCGGTGGGCCATCCGACCTACTTGGACGCACCGCAACAGCTGCCGATGGCCGGCGGCCATACTCCGCCCGCCCCGGTTCAGCCCTACGGCGGCTTCACCTCGTTGCCAGTCTCACCATCATGGGACACTACTTCCTTGGCCGCCTTTCACTCAGCTCCATCCCCAGCGGCGCTTGGTACATGGACTCGAGCGCCACCGCCCACATGACATCTCATCTCGGTACTCTAACCTCCTCCACTCCGGTTCATACTCCTACTTGCATCACCTTTGGCAACGATTCCTCTTTACCTATCACACATGTTGGCCGTGCTTCATTTTCTTCCACATCTACACCTATCACTATGTCTGATGTTCTTGTGTCTCCTGATTCAGTTGTGAACCTTGTATCTGTTCGTCGTCTTGCCCATGAGAATCCCATTACCGTTGAATTTGTTGACGTCGGTTTTTCTGTGAAGGACGCCCGTACTCGGATGGTCCTTCATCGTTGTGATAGTCCTGACGAGCTCTATACGGTGCACTCCTCCACCACCCCAGTCACCCTCACCGCAGGTATCGACCATTGGCATTCTCATTTGGGACACCCAAACTCCACCGCTTTGCATCAAATACTTCAGAGTTTTTCATTCTCATGCAATAAGACAGACGACCATACTTGTGAGGCTTGTCGTCTTGGCAAGCACGTTCGTCTTTCATTTAGCACATCTACCACTATTTCCACTTTTCCATTTTAGTTATAGCATAGTGATGTTTGGACATCCCCGGTTGCAAGCAACATGGGCTACCTATACTGTTTGGTGATCTTAGATGATTTCTCTCATTATGTGTGGAAATTTCCTCTCCGTCGGAAGTCCGACTCTTGCCAAACTCACTGCATTTTATTCCTACGTCACCACGCAGTTCGGTCATCCTATCCTTGCTTTACAAACTGACAACGGAAAAGAGTTCGATAACACCATTGTTCATAACCTTCTAGCCTCCCACGGCACTATCTTCCGCCTCACTTGCCCCTACACGTCCCAACAAAATGGTCGTGCCGAGCGTATCCTTCGCACTCTTAATGACTGCGTTCGCACGTTACTCTTTCACTCTAACGTGCCTCCCCGGTTTTGGCCGGACACTCTTGCCACCGCCACCCTCCTCATTAACATCCGCCCGTGTCGCCCACGCTGGAACTATGCCCCTCACCATCTCCTCTTTGGTGCGCCCCCATCTTATGATGGCCTTCGCATCTTTGGCTGTCTCTGCTATCCTAGCCTCGCCGCCACTGCGCCTCATAACCTTGCACCTCGCTCAGTTGCTTGCATCTTCCTCGGCTACCCACCTAACACCAAAGGATACTGTCGTGGTTCTAAGTCTGACAGTAGAAAGGGGGGTAGGTATGGAGAGGCAAGATCTCAGCTATGGCGAAGGTGTACACACGAGTTTTACGAGTTCAGGCCCTTCTTGGAGGAAGTAACAGCCCTACGTCTCGGTGCCCGGAGGCGGTCAATTGGATTACGCGTATGGTATTACAGGGGTGCGAACCCTTGTCCCAGAGGAGGGGTGGCTTATATAGAGTGCGCCAGGACCCCAGCCACCCTCCATTACAAGGGGCTTAATGTACATAAAGTAAGGGCGTTACTGGTAACGACAGTCTTAAATACTCTTAATGCTCATGAAGACTAAGGAATGAATGCCCAGCCATTGTGTGTCCTTCCGACTCCTGGTCTTCGATATGGTCGAGTGACCCCCCATATGGTCAAGTGATGGTGGGGGATGACGGTCGAGTGATTAGGTCGTCGAGTGGATCCTTGGTCTTTTTATCTTCTGGGGTAGTGACCTTGGGTAGGACGTGTAGGTCAGGCCTATGACCCTACCCTAGGTCTATATCCTCATCAGTAACCCCCGAATGGATTAAGGTGCGAGTGCAAAGTAGACTGAAATTGAACCTATTCTGAGCTTCGGGACCTTGCGAGTGCTTTCTGCGAGTCTGAGCGCCTGCGTCGGTATTTCGGTGTCGACTCAATCGCCTTGATCCATTCAGTGGACTATTGAGTGAACTGGTGATCTCATGTGCTGAGTGTTGTGTTGGAGCGCGGGATCTTGGGCGCGATTGTCTGCAGTGTATCCCGGATTTCACGGGATACGAAATTTCGGGGAAGCGCGCCGGACGGGGAGTGCCGAATTGGGCGGAGTGGATAGACAATGATTCCTTGATTCCCGCGCCGCCTTTTTTGCCACGTACGCTGCGCGCGACTGTTGCGGGATTTGACGGGATCGCCTGGTCCCACGCGTCAGTCACTCGGAAACAACCCCTTATAAGGTGACCGGACCGAGGCGTCCGCACTGTGCACATCTTCTCTTCCTTCTTCTCTCTCCGCTTCTCCGCCGCTCCCTACTCTTCTGCTCTGACACCGCTGCCCCGTCGCCATGGTGAAGGACAAGACAGCGACGCTGGAACGCGCAAAGAAGATGAAGGAGGGTGGCAAGGGCAAGAAGCAGCAACGCGGGTCGTCGTCGCGCGCGGGGCTGCTGCTGGGCTGGATCCAAGGCGATTGGATCCGGTCTTCAATTCGGCAGGCGGATCTGGACGAGCTGGCGGAGTCGGGGCTAATTGCCAAGGGAGCGGCGAGGCTGTCGGAGGGGGAGATGAGTCCCCAGCCTCGACCGGGTGAGTGCGTTCTGCTCGCCACCCACGTCGACCGCGGTTTTTCGCTTCCCCCGCATCCTTTCTTCCGGGGGTTCCTGAACTTTTTCGGTGCTCAACTCCACCATTTCTCCCCCAAAACCATCACGTATTTAGCTGCTTTCGTGTCGATGTGTGAGAACTTCTTGGGGTGTCGACCGCACTGGGGCCTTTTCAAACACATCTTTACCATTCGTTCCCAGTCGGTAAAAAAGGCGAAGTCGAGTGAGTCGAAAACCCATGTCATCCAGATGTGTGGGGGTTTAGGTATCCAAAAGAGGAATAGGAGTGCCTTTCCTGCCATGACTCTTCCCGACTCCGTCAGAGGCTGGCAGTCAACCTGGTTCTATTGCCAGGATGTCGCGGCTCCAGGTTAGTCGACCGGCCTTCCCCACTTCTCATTTGACCGTGTTCAGACCCCTGCTCCACTGAAAGTGACTACTGGCGAGACCATGGAGACAAGAATGTTGGTGGATAGGGTGGTCCAGCTCAACAATGATGGTGTTACCGGCATGGACTTGCTGGAAGTGTTCCTCAGTCGATGCATCCAACCTCTCCAAGCTCGCGATCATCCAATGTGGTTGTATTCTAGACCGGATGACACTGCTCGGGTCCACCCAGAAGAAGTGTCGGCTGAAATAGTAGCTTTGTGGCTGAGGAGCATCACAGGCAACCAGGACAATCCCATAGGATCTAGGCGAGTTGTTCCCTTCAGCAGTGTAAACCCACCCAACAAGGTATGCTTTTAGTTCCGACTGCTTCCCATTCATGCTCCGACTGCACTTGATGTTGACCGACTCTCGTCCAACCAATTTGTTCTGCAGGTGTTCACTGAGATGCACTCGATGCCCAATGGTGAACAAGCTTTGGAGCAGGCCCAGGAGGGGGAGGACAGCGCATAAGAGAGTGGCAAGTGGGATTCTCAGGGAGATGATGATGAGGAGGAGAGTGAGGAGTCGGACGAGGAGGAGGAAGTCAACTCGCCGCGGTGCTCCAAACGTCGATCCAAACAGCAGCATGATCCGGCTGGCGGGTGCAGGAAAGGCATGGGTCCGAGTGCCAATACTCAGAAGTGCACTCGGACGTCGACTCCGGAGCCGACGGAGAAGGTGGCCAAGCAGCCTAAAGTGGCTCCTCCCAAGGCCCGAAAGACATTGCCGCAAATCAAGATGGACATCCCCGTTGCCTCAGGGTAGGTATCTTGTTTGTGTTTCCGTAAGCCGACTGAAGATTTTTCTTGATCTGACCGACCAATTCTTGTGTCCTTCCAGCCCCACCTCTGCTGCCGCTGACATAGACATTGACAAGGCACCAGGAGACGAAGAGGCCACCTCACGAGCTGGTAAGTTCATTCGACCAAGTTCTGTTTAGTCGAGTGTATGGTCAATTGACTGAAAATTTGATACTTCTCTTCTTATGTAGCTCCGCAAGATATCGTTGTGCTTCCTGATGACGAAGAAGAAGAAGTGCCTCCACAGGAGAGGAGGAAGAAGAGTGGAGGCTCAAGTAGGAGGAAGCTTGAAGTCCAGGTCCCTCGGTCGACACCGGCGCCTGAGGCGATAGTCCGGACCAACGTCACATTCGCTAACCCGTTGACGACTGATCGTCCGTCGGGGTCGACTGCACAGACACCTGCTGCACCGGTGCAACTTCACTCATCTGACCCGGCAACTACTTCGACCCCTCTAGAGACATCCCTCTTTGCTACATATCAAACTCCAGACGACTCGCCGGGTGCCGCTAGGGAAGCTCTTCGCCAGGCGAATCTTGTCATGGAGCAGGTGAAAGTGATGCATGAAGCCCGTCAGATAGCTTACAACGCCAACACTGCCCTTCAGACCAATGTTCAGGTCAGCAAAATTCCGACTGAACTTTTGAATGTCGCTGTATATCTGATCACCCACTAGGTGTTCCTTCGTTTAGAACTCGGGAAATCTTCAATTCTGCAATTTTCGAATCAGTGGGGGCACGTCGAGTGCACCCACTGGGTGTAGTCCCCGAGACCACGGTCGGCTGCTGGCAGTCGACTAAGGTCTAATGATGTATCTCTCTCTCTTTTTTTTCTTTGAACTCATGCTGAGTATTGATCTGATCCAGTGGGGGCACGCTAAGTGCACCCACTGGGTGTAGTCCCCGAGACTACTGCTGAATATTTGATTCGGCAGTAGTCTTAGAGTAATTCTTTTCTTTGTATCTGTCGACTGACATGTCTGTCTTTCTGGCTGCAAAGGTCTTGTGATCTTGGAGCTCGGCTCACCGAGTTAAATAAGAAGCATATTAGCGTTGAACTTGACCTCGAACTTGCAAAGAAGAATCTGAAGACTGCCCAACAAGAAACGGCCATCATGGGAGGTGATCACTCGACCATTTTGGCTGTTTTGTAGCTTCACACTTTGACTGGTTTTTCTTTCAGTCTCTTGGAACCGAGTGATTTCACACAAGCAGATGTGCATAGTGAAAATCGTCAACTTCAGTCTCGTCTGAAGAGTGTTGTTTCTTTAGAGAGGATGAAGGAGGATTTGGAGCAGAAGGATCTGGATCTGGCAGCCGCTCAGAAGGAAGCACGCGAGAATACGAAGCTTGCGGACTAGAAGCTGGCTTCGGTCAGCAAGTTGGAGGAGGAGAACGTGAAGCTGAAGACTGCCATCTCGGATGCTAATCAAGAAGTCGAGTAGCTGAAGAAGGACAAGGAGAATCTGACCACTGAAGTCAGCAGCCTCAAGACCAAGACGGACAAGCTAGAGTCCTACCTGGAGCAACTCGCCGCCAAACTTGTTCTAAAGCTTGAAGGTATGATTAGTCGACTACGATTAACTTGTTGCCGACTAAACTTTGTTGTCATGCCATCGACTCACCACTTTTTGCAATGGGACAGAACTGTGTCAGGACTTTGAGGCTGAAACTGGGCGGGTTGAGACGGGTCTCGACCCCATCAACTGTCCTGTGGAAGATGACACTGAAATGGAGTCACGCTTAGATGGTGCGGTTGCTTATTTTGCTCGGCTGAAGGCGGCGATGGCTCCAGTGGATGCTGAACTCTGGCCTCGGACGGAGCTATCTCAAGACCTCGAGTCCCTGATGACTCGACTAAATCAGATTCCAGGCCGAGTGCAAGAGTGGAAGAAATCTTCAGCCCGTTGCGGTGCCGATGTCGCCTTGTCTTTGGTCCGAGTGCACTGCAAGGAGGCTAAGGAGGACAAGCTGGCAGGTCTCAAAGTGGCAAACACTAAGAAGCACTCCTTCTAGGACTTCATGGACACCTTCCTCGAGGCAGCCACTCGCATCACCGACAGCATCGACCTTGACAGCTTCTGCGACCTGGCCAGTCCTTCCCCCGCCGAGTGATAAAAAACATTATGCCTCACTTTTATTTGCCTCGGAATGCCGAGTGAATTTGTAACCGATAAAACTCCTTCGGGCCTGATGCCCGAGCACTTTATTCTGCGGTTAAGAAACTTTGGATTTATCATCTCATATATTGCGTGTGTCTTCGAACGAAATTCGTTTTTCTCTCGAATTGTTGTCTGTTTGCTTGACGCAGCTTCTGGACAAGAATGGCTAGTCGACTGATCGGGTGATCCTTGAGCAACATTGATCAGCTCATGTGCAAGGCACTCAACAATGGTCTTGATGTTCCAGTCGACCGATCGGGTGATCCTTGGGTAGCATTGATCAGCTCATCAGCAAGGCACTCAGCAATGTTCTTGACATTCTAGTCGGCTGATCGGGTGATCCTTGAGTAGCATTTATCAGCTCATCAGCAAGACACTCAGCAATGGTCTTGACGTTCTTGTCAACCGACTGGGTGATCCTTGAGTAGCATTGATCAGCTCATCAGGAAGGCACTCAGCAATGGTCTTGACATTCCTGTCAACCACCCGGTAAGGTTTTTCAAACTTAGGCGAGCACCGGGCTGCAGCTAAGCCCCCGAGCGGGAGGGTCGCTCGCTGCTCGGTAGGATTTTTCAAACTTAGGCGAGCACTGGGCTGCAGCTAAGCCCCCGAGCGGGAGGATCGCTCGTCACTCGATAGGATTTTTCAAACTTAGGCGAGCACTGGGCTGCAACTAAGCCTCCGAGTGGGAGGATTGCTCACCACTCAGTAGGATTTTTCAAACTTAGGTAAGTACGGGACTGCAGCTAAGCCCTCGAGTGGGAGGGTTGCTCACCACTCGGTAGGATTTTTCAAACTTAGGAGAGCAC
>NC_041391.1:228622202-228637772 GCF_002162155.2 Triticum dicoccoides
AGCTAAGCCTCCGAGTGGGAGGATTGCTCGTCACTCGGTAGGATTTTTTATCACTTAGGCGAGCTCTGGGCTGCAGCTAAGCCCCGAGTGGGAAGCGGACTCACCACTCGGTAGGATTTTTATCACTTAGGCGAGCACTGGGCTGCAGCTAAGCCCCCGAGTGGGAAGCGGACTCACCACTCGGTAGGATTTTTATCACTTAGGCGAGCACTGGGCTGCAGCTAAGCCCCCGAGTGAGAGGCGGACTCATCACTCCGTAGGATTTTTATCACTTCGTCTTAGGCGAAATAGATTCGCAGCTAAGGTAATACGTACAAAAGAAATAAACAACAATCATTCGGAAGAAGTAAATTATGTCTTTTGATAGCTAAACTAAAAGGTATTTCTTATTACATCTCATCAGTCTAGATATTTAAGAATAGAAAGGGCGGAGCAGATCCGCATTCCAGGCGCGTGGCTCATCTTTATTATGTTCGGCGCTGAAGAGACGGTATGCTCCATTGTGGAGCACCTTGGTGACGACGAAGGGGCCTTCCCAAGCAGGAGCGAGCTTATGAGGTCTCTGATGGTCCACTCGAAGAACCAGATCTCCTTCTTGAAATGCCCGACCCCTCACATTTCTGGCATGAAATCGACGCAAGTCTTGCTGGTAAATGGTTGACCGGATCAAAGCCATATCTCTTTCCTCTTCTAGGAGATCGACTGCATCTTGTCGAGCCTGCTCCTCTTCTTCCTCTGAGAAGAGCTCGACTCGAGGTGCATTACAGAGAAAATCACTGGGGAGCACGGCTTCAGCTCCGTAGACTAAGAAGAAGGGAGTCCTCCCAGTCGACCGGTTAGGGGTTGTCCTCAATCCCCAAAGTACTAATGGGAGCTCATCGACCCAAGCTCCTGCTGCATGCTTCAGGTCGCGCATCAACCGAGGTTTCAATCCTTTGAGAATCAATCCATTTGCCCGCTCGGCCTGCCCATTCGACTGAGGATGAGCGACCGAAGTGTAGTCGACTCTCGTGCCTTGGGAGGCACAAAAGGCTTTGAATTCCTCAGAGTTGAAGTTCGAGCCGTTATCTGTGATGATGCCGTGCGGGACGCCATATCTGAATATAAGTTCTCTGATGAAACTCATAGTTGTGCTTGATTCAAGGCTTTTGATGGGCTTGGCTTCGATCCATTTGGTGAACTTGTCGACTACTACTAACACATGAGTAAATCCACTCCTGCCCGTCCTCAGAGGTCCAACCATGTCCAGCCCCCACACGGCGAAAGGCCAGATGAGTGGAATTGTTTTCAGGGCTGATGCAGGTTTACTGAGACATGTTGGAGTAAAACTGACAGCCTTCACACTTGTCCACTATCTCCTTAGCCATCTCATTGGCCCGCGGCCAGTAAAACCTGGCTCGGTACGCTTTGGCTAGGATGGTCCGAGAGGACACATGGTGACCGCAGGTTCCCGAGTGAATATCATTGAGGATCACTCGACCTTCTTCCGGTGTGATACACTTCTGGCAGACTCCAGTTGCACTTTCTCTGAACAACTGCCCCTTTATCATAGTAAAGGCCTTAGATCGCCGGACAATCTGTCGAGCCTCTTCTTCATCCTCCGGAAGTTCTTTCCTAAGAATGTATGCAATGTACGGCATTGTCCAGTCGGGAGTGATGACCAGAACCTCCATGACTAAGTCGACCACGGCTGGGATTTCAACTTCAGTCGGATCTGTGGCACTCTTGGGCTGTGGCGACTCTTCTGTGAAGGGATCCTCCTGAACTGAAGGCGAATGAATATGTTCCAAAAACACATTGCGGGGAATGGTCTCTCTCTTTGAACCTATCTTCGCCAACTCATCTGCAGCTTGATTTTTCAATCGGGGTACATGGTGAAGTTCCAACCCTTCAAACTTCTTTTCCAGCTTCCTGACAGCATTGCAGTAACCAGTCATGGATGGACTTCTGAAATCCCATTCTTTCATCACCTGATTAACCACCAAATCTGATTCGTCGTATACCATGAGGCGACGGACGCCGAGTGAAATGGCCATACGCAACCCATATAAAAGTGCTTCGTATTCTGCTTCGTTATTGGAGGAATCAAAATGAATCTGGAGAACATAGTTAAGCTTGTCTCCACGGGGGGACACCAATACTACTCTAGCACCTGATCCGTTTAGCATCTTGGAGCCATCGAAGAACATGGTCCAATGTTCTGAATGAACTTGACTCGGTAGTTGCTGCTCAATCCATTCGCCAAGGAAATCCGCGATTGCTTGGGACTTGATAGCTTTCTTTGCCTCAAACTTGATGTCCAGTGGAAGGAGTTCAATCGCCCATTTTGCTACTCGACCAGTTGCATCTCTGTTATTCAGAATCTCAGACAACGGTGCGTCGCTGACGACTGTAATAGAGTGATCAGAGAAGGAATGTGCAACCTTCTTCATGGTCATGTAAATTCCATAGACAAGCTTCTGATAATGAGGATATCTTTGCTTGGACAGAGTCAAAACTTCAGAGAGATAATAAACTGGGCATTGAACCTTGTAAGCTTTTCCTTCCTCTTCTCGCTCGACCATGAGTACTGTACTGACAACTTGTCCAGTGGCTGCAATGTAAATCAGCAAAGGCTCTTTGCTGATTGGCGCAGCGAGCACCAGTTGGGTGGAAAGCAGGGCTTTGAGCTCTGCAAACGCTGCATCAGCTTCTTCAGACCACTCAGACTTATCAGATTTATTCATCAGTCGGTAAAGAGGCAAGGCCTTTTCACCGAGGCGAGAAATGAATCGATTCAAAGCGGCCAGACACCCAGTCAACTTCTGAATGTCATGCACTCGCATGGGGCGCTTCATTCGGAGGATGGTATCAACTTTTTCTGGATTGGCGTCGATCCCTCGTTTGGAAACGAGAAAACCGAGCAACTTTCCTCCTGGAACTCCGAATGTGCACTTTACCGGATTAAGCTTGATATCGTACCTTTTTAGGTTGGCAAAGGTTTCTGCAAGGTCAGTCAATAGGTTGGAACCTTTGCGAGACTTGACCACGATGTCATCAATGTACGCCTCCACATTCCGACTGATTTGAGTGAGCAGGCACTTCTGGATCATTCTCATGAACGTGGCTCCGGCATTTTTAAGACCGAATGGCATGGTGACATAGCAAAAACACCCGAATGGGGTGATGAAAGCTATTTTTATTTCATCGGGGCCATACAGTCGGATCTAATGATACCCAGAATACGCATCTAGGAAAGACAGGCACTCACACCCCACAGTTGAGTCAACAATCTGATCGATACGAGGGAGAGGGAAGTGATCTTTTGGGCAGGCCCGATTGATATGCTCGAAATCAATGCACATGCAAAGTGAATCGTCCTTCTTGGGGACCATGACGACATTGGCAAGCCACTCGGAGTGGTAGATTTCACAGATGAACTCTGCTGCCAACAGTCGAGCCACTTCTTCGCTGATTACTTTTCTCTTCTGAACGGTGAACCGCCGAAGGTGCTCTTTGGCGGGTTTTGCCTTGGAGTCGACATGCAAATGGTGCTCAGCCAGTTCTCTGGGTACACCTGGCATGTCAGAGGGTTTCCATGCGAAGATTTCCCAGTTCTCACGGAGGAACTGGATGAGCGCTTCTTCCTATTTGCTGTCGAGTGTGGTTGATATATGAGTCGGGGCAGCATTGGGGTCGGTCGAATATGAATCGGTTTTGTTTCACCAGTCAACTGAAATGTAGAGTCTGTAGCAGGCTTCTTGGCTCGGAGCAAATCACTCGGATCTGCACTCTTCTGATACTCCTGGAATTCAACCGCCGGCATTTGTGCATCGGCGATTTTGGAACCTTTCTGGAAACATTCTTCTGCTTTCTACCGATTGCCAGTGACTATGATCACACCTTTGGAACCAGGCATCTTCAGCTTGAGGTACACATAGCATGGTTGAGCCATGAAACGTGTGTATGCTGGCCTCCGCAGGATGGCGTGATAAGCACTCTAGAAATCCACGACTTCAAATGTCAACTTTTGTTTACGATAATGCTTGGAATCACTGAAAACCACGTCGAGAGTGATCTAACCGAGTGATTCGGCTTTCTTTCCGGGGATAACACCGTGAAAGCTCATATTGCTCTCGCTAAGCTTGGACATCAGGATGCCTGTCGGTCTCAAAACTGGCGGATCTCGGGTAGGGGGTCCCGAACTGTGCGTCTAGGCGGATGGTAACAGGAGACAAGGGACACGATGTTTTACCCAGGTTCGGGCCCTCTTGATGGAGGTAAAACCCTACATCCTGCTTGATTAATATTGATGATATGGGTAGTACAAGAGTGGATCTACCACAAGATCAAGGAGGCTAAAGCCTAGAAGCTAGCCCATGGTATGATTGTAGTAATGGAGGTTATGTCCTACGGACTAAAGCCCTCTGGTTTATATAGACAGCGGAGAGGGCTAGGGTTACACAGAGTCGGTTACAATGGTAGGAGATCTACATATCCGTATCGCCAAGCTTGCCTTCCACGCCAAGGAAAGCCCATCCGGACACGGGACGGAGTCTTCAATCTTGTATCTTCGTAGTCTTGGAGTCCAGCGGACGATGATAGTCCGGCTGTCCGGACACCCCCTAGTCCAGGACTCCCTCAGTAGCCCCTGAACCTGGCTTCAATGACGATGAGTCCGGCGCGCATAATGTTCGGCATTGCAAGGCGGGTTCCTCCTTTGAATAATCCATAGAAGATTGCGAACACCAGGATAGTGTCCGGCTCTGCAAAATAAATTCCACATTCCACCATAGAGAGAATAAAATGTACACAAATTCAATCTGCTGACGTATTTTGCGGCATGACGTCACACCACTACCAAGCCTTTACTTGAATCGTTTTTTATTATACCACCTCAGCGCGTTTGGCAAAGTGGTTCCCTTGGCACGTCTTGTCGAAGCAGAGATCGTGTTCCCCTTATTCCGGGATTCTCATCAATACGGACGTGGGTAACCCAACCGCGCTATTGATGGTGGCCCTTGGGAGATAAGCGAGTTTTACTAGGCTAGTGGGGACGCATAGTCTTCGTCCGCCTATATATAAGGGATAAGGATTCACCTTTTCACCTACGCCTTCTTCCTCCTTTGCTTATCCATCTCCGCGCACTCGAGCTCCAGCGCCCAAGTTCGCGCATCTCGTCTCAACCTTCTCCTACCATGTCCGGAGCGGGAGGCAAGTGGTTGGCCTCCACCGTTAAGGAGGAGCACATCACAAAGCTGCGCAGCGCCGGATACCTTTCCGGCGACATCGCACACCGGCTGCACGACGAGGGGCAGCTCATCCCCACCCCCAGGCCCCATGAGAGGGTCATTTTCCTTCCCCACTTCCTCCGCGGACTGGGCTTTCCACTTCACCCCTTTGTCCGGGGGCTCATGTTCTACTATGGCCTGGATTTCCATGATCTGGCGCCGAACTTCATCCTCAACATCTCGGCGTTTATCGTCGTGTGCGAGGCCTTCCTCTGCATCCAGCCCCACTTTGGCTTGTGGCTCAAGACCTACAATGTCAAGCCAAAGGTAGTGAAGGGCACTCAAGCGGAGTGCGGAGGCGCCATGTTGGGCAAGATGCCCAATGTCCTTTGGTTCGAAGGGGCCTTCGTGGAATCCGTCAAGGGGTGGCAGTCGGGGTGGTTCTATATCACCGAGCCACACGACCCTAAGTGGGCGGCGGCCCCCGAGTTCGGATCTGGTATCCCTACGCAGCTCACCTCCTGGAAAGAGAAGGGCTTGCTGTGGGGTAATTCGAAGGAGCTGACGGGACTCCAAGCCCGTATCCAAAAGCTGGTGAACAATAAGCTCAGGCTGGTTAATGTGGTCCAAGTCATGCTCGTCCGCCGGATTCTCCCATGCCAAGAACGGGCATTCAATCTGTGGGAGTTTGATTCGGAACAGCACCAGGCGTTGAGCGGGCTCTTCGACACGACGTACGAAGGCGCCTGGAGGGTGCTGTTTAAGGGCGCCGAAGCCCCCGCATCCGCGACGGAAGATCGCGGATTTCACTCGCAGCGTCCAGCTGACGAGGTAAGTGATTCTACCCCTTTACGGGACACTTGTTGTTAATAGTTCGACCCTAAGTAGGTTTCAATCTCCCTTTTCCTTTGATAGGAGTGGATGAAGAAGGCCGAGCAGCTCATCTGCCCGGCTCCCATGCCAGAAGACCCAGTGGACGCCCGTCTAGCGGGGCTGCTGGTTCCGGCGCCGCACGTGGTGCCGGAGAAGAAGGCCAAGAAGGTTGCCACGGGTACTCGAAAGAGTTCCCGTTTTCAGGTGTCCGACGACTCCGAGGCGGATTCCTCCCCCGAAGATGAGGAGGAGGAAGAAGACTCTCTCCCAGAGGAGGGAGAGAGAAAGAGGAAGGCCTCCCCAACAGGGGAGGCCGAAGGGTCCAAGAGGGGGAGAACTATTCCCCCGGACAGCTCCGCCAACACCAATGTTGGTGGTGAAGAATGGCCCTCAAGGGCCAGGCTTCAGGCGAGATCGTAAGCATCCGGATCCCTAAATAATTTGCAATGTCTTTTGTGTCACATAGTGTCCTTCTAATGCCGCATACTGCCTGCATTCCGGCCGACGATGATCTCCCCGCTTCGTCGAGCGGGTCGTTGGCTGCGTCGGATGTGGATTCCATTCCGACTGCCTCCACCCCTCGCGCCGCTGAGGACGCCGAGGTGGGATCCCAGGAGAGGACCCATCAGGAGGAGGCTCCGGAGGCACCGCAAGGCAGCCTCCCGGACTTTGCGCCGGACTCTACACCGGAACCTGCAGTGGTTCCAGAGTCCGGCAGGCGGCCCCTTCACAAGAAGGGCAAGACCGTGACACCGGCGGCCCCCGTCCAACCGGAGGCGCCGGACAACTTGTTGGAGGTGCTCAAAGGCGCTTCCATCGAGGGAGAACACCGCACTATCATGAGTGCGGTGATTCCGAAGGTTCAGCTCGCCAAGAGCAGGCTGACCGAAGCCTGCAGCTGCCTTCTAACAGGCTTTGAGGTAAGAAGTTAAAATTATGTAATGTAATACCGCATAGACAGTAGCCCCTGATGCTCGGTTCGGTGTTCAGAAAGGAAAGTCGGACTGAGGATCTAATAAGATATACGCAGGGTTGCTAAAAAGTATGTCAATATGGGTTTGCAGGCTGCACTGCTGACCTCTGCCGCACTGACTGCAGAGGTCGATGCATTGAAGCAGGATCTCGAGAGGTCCGAGCAAGAGCTCGGCCATGCCAAGAGGCAGCTCGAGGACAAAGAAGGTGAGTAGCACCACTTTGAATATTTACCTTACAGAAAAGGATTTCGGTTGCAATAAAACTAACAAGGATAACGTGGGTACTGCAGGGGCCACGAACAAGGTGGCAACCCTGAAGGAGGCTGTGTCCGCGGCCGAACACAATGCGGCCGCGGAACGGGCAGAGCGAGAGAAGCAGGAGGCGCGGGTGGCGGAGGTGCGGCAAGAGCTCCAGGCTCTCATGGAGAAGCATGAGAGTTTGGAACGCGACTCAAAGACTCGAGAGTCCGAGCTCGCCTCGGCTCTCGAAAGTACCAAGTCCGCCAAGGCCGAAGCCCGTAAGGCCCTTCAGGAGGTTGAGGATATGAAGAAAATAGCAGCGGGTAAGGCATTTTTCATGCAAAGCAAGCATGTTAATGTAAACTACCTGACACTTACCCAAATTCGGAGCTCTCCAGGGGCGTTTGCAGATCTGCCTCGCAGTATATCCGATGCCGTCGCATTCTACCGAGGCGAGGAGGGGAGCTCAACAGAGAAGGTCTTCTGGTCTCAGTACGCTGAGGCCGGCCATCCAGTGCCCCCTAGCGACCAGCTGAAGCAGCTGGTCGAGCTCCACAAGGTAGCTGAGGAGGCCATGAAGGGCCACATAGTCCGGCTGTGGCCTGGACAGGCCATGCCTGGGAGCTACTTCGGCCTCGTGAGGCGGCTGGTGGATGCGTGCCCCTGGGTGGAGGTCATCAAGCGCTCCGCTTGTATTGAAGGTGCTCGCTGGGCCCTTGCCCGCGCAAAGGTGCACTGGGGCAAGCTGGATGCGGAGAAGCTCATCACTAACGCGCCGCCAGCGGGCAAGGAGTATCGTACGCCCGAGATGTACTATAAGACTGTCCTGAAGGGTGCCCGCAAGATTGCGGATGAGTGCCCCAGAGATTTAATTATTGAGTAGACTCGCTATGTATTATCCTGTGCGCTGAAAACTTTGTTCATATGCGCGAAGCAACGCTTGTTTGATTTAAAATATTACCTTCTGTGCGGCCGTTTATAAAATCTGAGAGATGGCAAGTCGTCGGCTTCAGCCCCCAAGCCACGAGTGCTGGGGTGTTCAGGATAAACTTGAGCACTCTTGTTCCCATTTTTGGGTCCACCTAGGGAGGCGCTCAACACAACGAACGAGGCAACCGGACTTATAATGCTTGAACACTCTCACTTAGCCATAGAATTCTATAATTTTAAATTTCGGCGAAGCCCCTAGTATTCGGAAGACCGAATTCGGGGCGCTATCCACGCCTTCGTCGGACATTATCCGGTACTTCGCTCGAAGCGGCATAAGTCTTTAGGGACCCAAAAAGACCTCTCGAACAGCGACCAGCCTCTCGCCTTATCATGCCAGACAATTTTAGCTTTCTCCACTGAGGCGCTCGCCCAGCTCAACCGGGGCGCAATCGCAGTGGTTCTCCCAGTGCCACCTTAGCCGATATAACGGAACGTAAGGAACCAAAACGTGGGAGCCGGGCAAGCCCAACTATTGACCCAAGACATGATTCGGAGCTGATTCATATAATGCTATAAGTTCGGGGTGTCGCACTTTGTGAAAGTGTTCGGACTTATCACACCATAATGCGGGGAACATAAGCCCCTGGTGTATTCGGCCGTACCAAAGTATACGGGTGCACGATGTCATTAGTGAACATATATGTAAAGTAATGCAATAACAGGCAAAAAGTGTTGCATTATTTATTCAAGGGATTCTGCTATGAGTGCGGAATGATACAAATAGTGCGGTAAGCAAGGGATTGGCCTAATTAAACATGTCCCCCTCCAGGGGTGGGCTGCGGACTGGTGTATATAATCAAATTTAATGCTCGTAAAGGAGACCACCTGAGTGTTCGTCGCAGCCTTCTTCCCTTCCTGGCTGTTGCATCGTGAGTTCGGCGGGTTCACCGCCGGACAGGGCCTCTGGTGAACGGAGTCCTGTGTATACAAAGAAGAAAAATGATAAAAAAAGCGACACACTTGTGAGCCCCTGGTGTGGTCGAGCCGCACTCTGGGTCTGTTGTGGTCGTGCCCCTCCCCCTAGGCCCATGGTATCTCCAGAGCGTAATGATGTACGCGAAGGGTTGGTCTTGCAATCATGCGAGGGCTGGGGTTGGGGCCGCATTGCTACGCGTGCTCGGAACGTGCCAGGTGGTCTTGGTTGATGTTGCTCCGGGCACGTTTGGCCATGTCCGGCCGTTTAACGGCCGGACTCGAAAATTGCCTTAGAAGGCTGCTCTATACTTCTGCCGTGAGAGCCGCTGTATGTTCCTCCGTTCGGAGGGAGCGTTCCGTATTTCCGTTGACCGTAATGACTCCACGAGGGCCTGGCATCTTGAGCTTGAGGTATGCATAATGCGGCACCGCGTTGAACTTTGCAAACGCGGTTCGTCCGAGCAGAGCATGATAGCCGCTGCGGAACGGGACTATGTCGAAGATTAACTCCTCGCTCCGGAAATTGTCCGGGGATCCGAAGACCACTTCCAGTGTGACTGAGCCTGTACAATTGGCCTCAACACCTGGTATGACGCCTTTGAAGGTCATCTTTGTAGGTTTAATCCTTGAGGGGTCTATGCCCATCTTGCGCACTGTATCCTGATAAAGCAGGTTCAGGCTACTGCCGCCGTCCATTAGGACTCTTGTGAGGTGAAATCCATCGATGATTGGGTCTAAAACCAATGCGGTGAATCCGCCATGGCGGATGCTGGTCGGATGGTCTCTTCGATCGAAAGTGATCGGGCAAGAGGACCATGGATTGAACTTCGGGGCGACTGGCTCCATCGCATATACGTCCCTTAGTGCATGCTTCCGTTCCCTCTTGGGTATATGGGTTGCATATATCATGTTTACCGTCCGCACTTGTGGGGGGAAACCCTTCTGTCCTCTACTGTTCGGCGGCCAGGTCTCTTCCTCGTCGTCACTATGCAGCCCCTTGTCATTGTTTTTGGCAATTAACTTGCCTGCCTGCTTGAATACCCAACAATCTCTGTTGGTGTGGTTAGCTGGCTTTTCGGGTGTGCCATGTATCTGACATGAGCGGTCGAGTATTCGGTCCAAATTGGACGGACCCGGAGTTGTTCTTTTAAATGTCTTCTTCCGCTGACCGGATTTAGAGCCTCGGAATCCGGCGTTGACTGTTGTATCCTCCTTGTCGTCGCCGTTAATGCGGCGTTTATTTTTGCTTCGACGCGACCTGCCATTGTGGTCCTTGGTATCCGGACTGCCAGAATTTTTACTGAGGTTGTTGCTGCGAGCTAGCCAGCTGTCCTCCCCCGCACAGAAGCGGGTCATTAGTGATGTGAGGGCTGCCATGGATTTCGGCTTTTCCTGTCCTAGGTGCCGGGCTAGCCACTCGTCGCGGATGTTATGTTTGAAGGCTGTGAGGGCCTCTGCATCCGGACAGTCGACGATTTGATTTTTCTTTGTTAAGAACCGTGTCCAGAACTGTCTGGCCGATTCATCCGGCTGCTGAATTATGTGGCTTAGGTCATCGGCGTCTGGTGGTCGCACATATGTGCCCTGGAAGTTGTCGAGGAATGCGGCTTCCAGGTCTTCCCAACACCCAATTGACTCTGCGGGCAAGCTGTTAAGCCAATGCCGAGCTGGTCCTTTAAGCTTGAGTGGGAGATACTTGATGCGTGGAGATCATCGCCGCGGGCCATGTGAATGTGAAGGAGATAATCTTCGATCCAAACCGCGGGGTCTGTTGTGCCATCGTAGGATTCAATGTTTACGGGTTTAAACCCTTCAGGGATTTGATGATCCATTACTTTGTCAGTGAAGCATAGCGGGTGTGCGGCGCCTCTGTATTGAGCAATATCACGACGTAGCTCGAGCGAGCGTTGTCTGCTGTGTTCGGCCCGGCCGGAGTTGTTGTATCCGGCGCGACGGTATTCGTCGTGGGTCGTTGGGCGCCCACGCGATCCGTAGATGGATCTGGATTGCCTTGCTTTATCATCCAATATATCTCGCAAGTCCGGCGCGTTCCCTCTTGGCTTCGTACTTTTGGAGCGATGCCGGGGTACGGTCTTGGTGGAGGGCCTGGATGCCTCTCTGTCGCGACCACGAGGTGGTCGGTCGGCCGTATTGTGCGCTGGTGATGAAGGTATGTATGCTTCTTCCTCTAATCGGGGGAGCAACTTGCGTTTTGGGTAACTCTTGGAGGGACGTTCGAGTTCATACTCTTTGGCCGCGTGGACCTCAGTCCATCTGTCGCCCAGCAGGTCTTGATCAGCTTGAAGCTGCTGCTGCTTTTTCTTTAGGCTATTTGCCGTGGCGATAAGCCTGCGTTTAAAACGCTCTTGTTCGACGGGATCCTCTGGCACGACGAATTCGTCATCGTTGAGGCTTGCCTCGTCTCCGGAGGGAGGTATGTAATTATCATCCTCGACCTCTTCGTCTGCCGCTCTCTCGTGAGGGCTTGTTTCTGCATCCTCCTGCGCTGAATCTTGCAGGAGGGGATTGTCTTCGGCACTATCTGGGGTATTATTATCTCCTGTGCCGGAATCTCCATTCTTGCTGTGGTGGGATTTAGAGCGGCGCCGCTGATGTCGGTGCTTGGGCTGTTTCTTTAAGGAATCTGCCTCCGCTGCTTCTTCGCTGTCCCCATCTTTTGGGGTGTCCACCATGTATATATCATATGACGAGGTGGTCTTCCAGTGCCCTGTAGGCGCTGGTTCTTGTTCGTCTCCGGCATCGTCGTCCATACCGTCGATGTCATCGGAGTCATAGTCTAGCATGTCGGTTAGATCGTCGACAGTGGCTACAAAGTGGGTACTAGGAGGGCTTTGAATTTCTTCGTCGTCCGCATCCCAACCATCCTGGCCATAGTCCGGCCAGGGCTCTCCGGATAGCGAGAGATGTTTTAGCGAATTTAGGATGTCGCCAAAGGGTGAGTGTTGGAAGATGTCCGCGGCAGTGAACTCCATGATCGGCGCCCAATCAGATTCGATTGGCAGGGGCGCAGGAGGTTCGGAGTCCGGCAGGGAGTCCGGCACCTCAGAGTCACGAGCTTCACAAGGGACAAGGTTAGTGTTCGGCTCCATCGCCGCGGAAGTCGCAGCCCCCGAGGCGGTGTCCAGCCACCGGTCCTCGATCTGGGCGACCGGTTCCGAACTAAGGGCCGGAGCGGATTCGTGTGCGGCCACCAAGGCACTATCCGGCGGCAGAGCTAAATCATGCCCATCGCGATAGCGCGGCACGCTCGGCTGTGGCTTGAGTCCATCGAAGATTAAGTCCCCGCGGATGTCAGTCGTGAAGTTTAGGCTTCCGAACCTGACCTGATGGCCAGGGGCGTAGCTTTCGATCTGCTCCAGATGGCCAAGTGAATTGGCCCGCAGTGCGAAGCCGCCGAATACGAAGATCTGTCCGGGGAGAAAAGTCTCACCCTGAACGGCGTTGTTGTTGATTGGAGGAGCCATCGAGCCTATCGGTGACGACACAGAGGAACTCTCAATGAAAGCACCAATGTCGGTGTCAAAACCGGCGGATCTCGGGTAGGGGGTCCCGAACTGTGCATCTAGGCGGATGGTAACAGGAGACAAGGGACACGATGTTTTACCCAGGTTCGGGCCCTCTTGATGGAGGTAAAACCCTACGTCCTGCTTGATTAATATTGATGATATGGGTAGTACAAGAGTGGATCTACCACGAGATCAAGGAGGCTAAACCCTAGAAGCTAGTCTATGGTATGATTGTAGTAATGGAGGTTATGTCCTACGGACTAAAGCCCTCCGGTTTATGTAGACATCGGAGAGGGCTAGGGTTACACAGAGTCGGTTACAATGGTAGGAGATCTACATATCCGTATCGCCAAGCTTGCCTTCCACGCCAAGGAAAGTCCCAACCGGACACGGGACGGAGTCTTCAATCTTGTATCTTCGTAGTCTTGGAGTCCGGCGGACGATGATAGTCCGGCTGTCTGGACACCCCCTAGTCCAGGACTCCCTCAATGCCCATCCCCTTCAAGATTTCAGCATACAGGATATTCAGACCGCTACCACCATCCATCAACACTTTGGTCAGTCGAGTGCCACCGACCATCGGGTCGACCACCAGCGCTTGCCTCCCAGGGGTGACTACGCGAGCAGGATGGTCTGACTAGTCGAATGTGATGGTTGTTTGAGACCATTTTAGGTACGTGGTCGTTGTTGCCGGAGCAACCATATTCACGTCTCTGTTGATAACCTTCAACCTACTCTTGCTCTCCACATCAGCGAAAATCATGAGAATGGAATTGACCTTGGGGTAACCATCGTCTTCTTCCTCTTCCTCATCTCTGTCCGACTCTTTCTCCCTCTCATTGGGTTGTTTCTCCCGGAACTATTGGATCAAGAGTCAACATTGCCGAGTGGTATGCTTTGAGTAAATCAGATTACCTTCTTCATCTTTCTTCGTGTGGATGTGACACGGCAAATCCAGCACATCATTTCCGGCTTGATCCTTTACCTTCTTGGGGGGCCAGGGTCCCTTAGGTTTTCCCTTAAACTTTCCTTGAGCCACTGCTGCAATCTCACCAGGTGCCGCTGGCTTGGCTTTACACTTTTGTTTCCGACTGGAACCACCTCCACTGGCCTCTTGGCCGACTGGTTTACTCTTCCCGCTACGGAGTCGATCCTCTTCTTCTCCGTTCGCATACCGAGTGGCTATCTCCATCATCCGGGTCAGAGTCATATCCCCAGTCCGACCGAACTTCAGAACCAACTCTCGATACTTGACGCCTTCCTTGAAAGCGCACACTGCCTGATGCTCTTATACATTTTCAACGGTGTGATGCAAAGTGGTCCACCTCTGAATGAATTCCCTCAAAGTCTCATTCGACTTCTGCACACAATGCTGCAACTCGGGAAGCCCTGCTGGCCGCTTGCACGTGTTGGAAATATGCCCTAGAGGCAATAATAAAAGTATTATTATATTTCAATGTTCATGATAAATGTCTTTTATTCATGCTATAACTGTATTATCCGGAAATCGTAATACACGTGTGAATACTTAGACCACAATATGTCCCTGGTGAGCCTCTAGTTGACTAGCTCGTTGTGATCAACAGATAGTCATGGTTTCCTGACTATGGACATTGGATGTCGTTGATAACGGGATCACATCATTAGGAGAATGATGTGATGGACAAGACCCAATCCTAAGCATAGCATAAAAGATCGTGTAGTTCGTTTTGCTAGAGCTTTGCCAATGTCAAGTATCTCTTCCTTCGACCATGAGATCGTGTAACTCCCGGATACCGTAAGAGTGCCTTGGGTGTATCAAACGTCACAACGTAACTGGGTGACTATAAAGGTGCATTACAGGTATCTCCGAAAGTATCTGTTGGGTTGACACGGATCGAGACTGGGATTTGTCACTCCGTATGACGGAGAGGTATCTCTGGGCCCACTCGGTAATGCATCATCATAATGAGCTCAATGTGACCAAGGTGTTGGACACAGGATCATGCATTACGGTACGAGTAAAGTGACTTGCCGGTAACGAGACTGAACAAGGTATTGGGATACCGACGATCGAGTCTCGGGCAAGTAACGTACCGATTGACAAAGGGAATTGCATACAGGGTTTGATCGAATCCTCGACATCGTGGTTCATCCGATGACAACATCGAGGAGCATGTGGGAGACATCATGGGTATCCAGATCCCGCTGTTGGTTATTGACCTGAGAGCGTCTAGGTCATGTCTGCATGTCTCCCGAACCCGTAGGGTCTACACACTTAAGGTTCGGTGACGCTAGGGTTATTAGGAAGACTAGTATGTGACTACCGAATGTTGTTCGGAGTCCCGGATGGGATCCTGGACGTCACGAGGAGCTCCGGAAGGGTCCGGAGGTAAAGATTTATATATGGGAAGTTGTCAAACGGACACCGGGAAGTTTCGGGGTCATACCGGTATTGTACCGGGGCCACCGGAAGGGTTCCGGGGGTCCACCGGGAGGGGCCACCCCTCCCGGGGGGCCACATGGGCTGCGTGGGGCAGGGAGCCAGCCCCTGGTGGGCTGGCCGCACCCCCTCCCTTGGGCCCTTGCGCCTAGGGTTGAGGGGGGAACCCTAGAGGGGGCGCCCCCTTGGCTTGGGGGGCAAGCCACCCTCTCCCCCTCTCCCCTTGGCCGCCGCACCCCCCCTAGATGGGTTCTAGGGAGCCGGCCCCCTTCTCCCTTCCCCCTATAAATAGAGGGGTGAGGGGAGGGCAGCCGCACCACCCTCCAAGGCGCAGCCCTCCCCTCCCCAACACCTCTCCTCCTCCGTTCTGTGCTTGGCGAAGCCCTGTCGGAGTACTGCCTCTCCACCACCACCACGCC
>NC_041391.1:228637924-228676756 GCF_002162155.2 Triticum dicoccoides
AGGTGTTGTCCGTTCAGCACTTGGTCATCGGTGATTCGAATCACGTCGAGTACGACTCCATCATCACCTTGCAAGCTTCCGCACGCGATCTACAAGTGGTATGTAGATGCAAACTCTCTCCCTTGACTCGTTGCTTAGATGAACTCATAGATGGATCTTGGTGAAACCGTAGGAAAATTTTTAATTTTCTGCAACGTTCCCCAACAGTGGCATCATGAGCTAGGTCTATGCGTAGTTCTCTTTGCACGAGTAGAACACAATTTTGTTGTGGGCGTGGATTTTGTCATCTTACTTGCCTCTACTAGTCTTTTCTTGCTCAACGGTATTGTGGGATGAAGCGGCCCGGACCAACCTTACACGTACGCTTACGTGAGACCGATTCCACCGACTGACATGCACTAGTTGCATAAGGTGGCTGGCGGGTGTCTGTCTCTCCCATTTTAGTTGGAGCGGAATCGATGAACAGGGCCCTTATGAAGGGTAAATAGAAGTTGACAAAGTCACGTTGTGGTGATTCGTAGGTAAGAAAACGTTCTTGCTAGAACCCAATTGCAGCCACGTAAAAGATGCAACAACAATTAGAGGACGTCTAAATTGTTTTTGCAGCGATTGATCATGTGATGTGATATGGCCAGAAGTTGTGATGAATGATGAATTGTGATGTATGAGATCATGTTCTTTGTAATAGGATTCACGACTTGCATGTCGATGAGTATGACAACCGGCAGGAGCCATAGGAGTTGTCTTTATTTTTTGTATGACCTGCGTGTCATTGAATAACGCCATGTAAACTACTTTACTTTATTGCTAAACGTTAGTCATAGAAGTAGAAGTAGTCGTTGGCGTGACAACTTCATGAAGACACAATGATGGAGATCATGATGATGGAGATCATGGTGTCAAGCCGGTGACAAGATGATCATGGAGCCCCGAAGATGAAGATCAATGGAGCTATATGATATTGGCCATATCATGTCACAACTATATAATTGCATGTGATGTTTATTAGGTTTATGCATCTTGTTTACTTAGGACGACGGTAGTAAATAAGATGATCCCTTATAAAATTTCAAGAAGTGTTCTCCCCTAACTGTGCACCGTTGCTACAGTTCGTCGCTTCTAAGCACCACGTGATGATCGGGTGTGATGGATTCTTACGTTCACATACAACGGGTGTAAGACAGTTTTACACAGCGAAAACACTTAGGGTTAACTTGACGAGCCTAGCATGTGCAGACATGGCCTCGGAACACGGAGACCGAAAGGTCGAACACGAATCGTATGGAAGATACGATCAACATGAGAATGTTCACCGACGATGACTAGTCCGTCTCATGTGATGATCGGACACGGCCTAGTCGACTCGGATCGTGTAACACTTAGATGACTAAAGGGATGTCTAATCTGAGTGGGAGTTCATAATTTGATTAGAACTTTATTATCATGAACTTAGTCTAAAACCTTTGCAAATATGTCTTGTAGATCAAATGGCCAACGCTCATGTCAACATGAACTTCAACGCGTTCCTAGAGAAAACCAAGCTGAAAGATGATGGCAGCAACTATACGGACTGGGTCCGGAACCTGAGGATCATCCTCATAGCTGCCAGGAAACAATATGTCCTAGAAGGACCGCTAGGTGACGCTCCCGTCCCAGAGAACCAAGACATTATGAATGCTTGGCAGTCTCGTGCTGATGATTACTCCCTCGTTCAGTGCGGCATGCTTTACAGCTTAGAACCGGGGCTCCAAAAGCGTTTTGAGCACCACGGAGCATATGAGATGTTCGAAGAGCTGAAACTAGTTTTTCAAGCTCATGCCCGGGTCGAGAGATATGATGTCTCCGATAAGTTCTACAGTTGTAAGATGGAGGAAAACAGTTCTGTCAGTGAGCACATCCTGAAGATGTCTGGGTTGCACAACCGTATGACCCAGCTGAACATTAACCTCCCAGATGAGGCGGTCATTGACAGAATCCTCCAGTCGCTCCCACCAAGCTACAAGAGCTTTGTGATGAACTACAACATGCAGGGGATGGAAAAGACCATTCCTGAAGTGTTCTCGATGCTGAAGTCAGCAGAGGCTGAAATCAAGAAAGAACATCAAGTGTTGATGGTCAATAAGACCACTAAGTTCAAGAAGGGCAAGGGTAAGAAGAACTTCAAGAAGGACGGCAAGGAGGTTGCCGCGCCTGGTAAGCCAGTTACCGGGAAGAAGTCAAAGAATGGACCTAAGCCTGAGACTGAGTGCTTTTATTGCAAGGGGAAGGGTCACTGGAAGCGGAACTGCCCCAAATACTTAGCGGATAAGAAGGCCGGCAACACCAAAGGTATATTTGATATACATGTGATTGATGTGTACCTTACCAGTACTCGTAGTAACTCCTGGGTATTTGATACCGGTGCCGTTGCTCATATTTGTAACTCACAGCAGGAGATGTGGAATAAACGGAGACTGGCGAAGGACGAGGTGACGATGCGCGTCGGGAATGGTTCCAGAGTTGATGTGATCGCCGTCGGCACGCTACCTCTACATTTACCTACGGGATTAGTTTTGAACCTTAATAATTGTTATTTAGTGCCAAGTTTGAGCATGAACATTGTATCTGGATCTCGTTTAATACGAGATGGCTACTCATTTAAGTCTGAGAATAATGGTTGTTCGATTTATATGAGAGATATGGTCATGCTCCGATGGTCAATGGTTTATTCTTAATGAATCTCGAGCGTAATATTACACATGTTCATAGTGTAGATGCCAAAAGATTTAAAGTTGATAACGATAGTCCCACATACTTGTGGCACTGCCGCCTTGGTCACATTGGTGTCAAGCGCATGAAGAAGCTCCATGCCGATGGACTTTTAGAGTCTCTTGATTATGAATCGTTTGACACGTGCGAACCATGCCTCTTGGGCAAAATGACCAAGACTCCGTTCTCCGGAACAATGGAGCGAGCAACCAACTTGTTGGAAATCATACATACCGATGTGTGCGGTCCAATGAGCGTTGAGGCTCGCGGAGGATATCGTTATGTTCTCACTCTCACTGATGACTTGAGTAGATATGGGTATGTCTACTTGATGAAACACAAGTCTGAGACCTTTGAAAAGTTCAAGGAATTTCAGAATGAGGTAGAGAATCAACGTGACCGAAAGATAAAATTCTTACGATCAGATCGTGGAGGATAATACTTAAGTCACGAATTTGGTACACACTTAAGGAAATGTGGAATCGTTTCACAACTCACGCCGCTTGGAACACCTCAGCGAAACGGTGTGTCCGAACGTCGTAATCGCACTCTATTGGATATGGTGCGGTCTATGATGTCTCTTACCGATTTACCGCTATCATTTTGGGGATACGCTCTAGAGACAGCTACATTCACTTTAAATAGGGCACCGTCTAAATCCGTTGAGACGACACCGTATGAATTATGGTTTGGAAAGAAACCTAAGCTGTCGTTTCTAAAAGTTTGGGGATGCGATGCTTATGTCAAGAAACCTCAACCTGAAAAGCTCGAACCCAAGTCGGAAAAATGCGTATTCATAGGATACCCTAAGGAAACTGTCGGGTATACCTTCTACTTAAGATCCGAAGGCAAGATCTTTGTTGCCAAGAACGGATGCTTTGTGGAAAAAGAGTTTCTCTCGAAAGAAGTAAGTGGGAGGAAAGTAGAACTCGATGAAGTACTACCTCTTGAGCGGGAAAGTGGCGCAGCGCAGGAAACCGTTCCTGTGATGCCCACACCAACTGAAGAGGAAAACAATGATGATGATCAAGGTACTTCGGATCAAGTTACTACTGAACTTCGTAGGTCCACAAGGACACGTTCCACACCAGAGTGGTATGGCAACCCTGTCCTGGAAATCATGTTGTTAGACAACAATGAACCTTCGAACTATGAAGAAGCGATGGCGGGCCCGGATTCCAACAAATGGCTTGAAGCCATGAAATCCGAGATAGAATCCATGTATGAAAACAAAGTATGGACTTTGACAGACTTGCCCGATGATCGGCGAGCGATAGAAAACAAATGGATTTTTAAGAAGAAGACGGACGCGTATGGTAATGTTACCATTTATAAGGCTCGACTTGTCGCTAAGGGTTATCGACAAGTTCAAGGGATTGACTACGACGAGACTTTCTCTCCCGTAGCGAAGCTGAAGTCCGTCCGAATCATGTTAGCAATTGCCGCATATTATGATTATGAGATATGGCAGATGGACGTCAAAACAGCATTCCTTAACGGGCATCTTAAGGAAGAACTGTATATGATGCAGCCGGAAGGTTTTGTCGATCCTCGGAACGCTAACAAAGTATGCAAGCTCCAGCGATCCATTTATGGACTGGTGCAAGCATCTCGGAGTTGGAACATTCGCTTTGATGAGATGATCAAAGCGTTTGGGTTTATGCAGACTTATGGAGAAGCCTGCGTTTACAAGAAAGTGAGTGGGAGCTCTGTAGCATTTCTCATATTATATGTAGATGACATACTCTTGATGGGAAATAATATAGAATTTCTGGACAGCATTAAGGCCTACTTGAATAAGTGTTTTTCAATGAAGGACCTTGGAGAAGCTGCTTATATATTAGGCATCAAGATCTATCGAGATAGATCGAGACGCCTCATAGGTCTTTCACAAAGCACATACCTTGATAAGATTTTGAAGAGGTTCAAAATGGATCAGTCCAAGAAGGGGTTCTTGCCTATGTTACAAGGTGTGAGACTGAGCTCGGCTCAGTCACCGACCACGGCAAAAGATAAAGAAGAGATGAGTGTCATCCCCTATGCTTCAGCCATAGGATCTATTATGTATGCCATGCTGTGTACCAGACCCGATGTAAACCTTGCCGTAAGTTTGGTAGCAAGATACCAAAGTAATCCCGGCAAGGAACACTGGACAGCGGTCAAGAATATCCTGAAGTACCTGAAAAGGACAAAGGACATGTTTCTCGTTTATGGAGGAGACGAAGAGCTCGTCGTAAAGGGTTACGTCGACGCTAGCTTCGACTCAGATCTGGATGACTCTAAGTCACAAACCGGATACGTGTATATGTTGAATGGTGGAGCAGTAAGCTGGTGCAGCTGCAAGCAGAGCGTCGTGGCGGGATCTACGTGTGAAGCGGAGTACATGGCAGCCCCGGAGGCAGTGCATGAAGCGATTTGGGTGAAGGAGTTCATCACCGACCTAGGAGTCATACCCAATGCGTCGGGGCCGATCAAACTCTTCTGTGACAACACTGGAGCTATTGCCCTCGCCAAGGAGCCCAGGTTTCACAAGAAGACCAGGCACATCAAGCGTCGTTTCAACTCCATCCGTGAAAATGTTCAAGATGGAGACATAGAGATTTGCAAAGTGCACACGGATCTGAATGTCGCATATCCGCTGACTAAACCTCTCTCGCGTGCAAAACATGATCAACACCAGAACTCTATGGGTGTTCGATTCATCACAATGTAACTAGATTGGTGACTCTAGTGCAAGTGGGAGACTGTTGGAAATATGCCCTAGAGGCAATAATAAAAGTATTATTATATTTGAATGTTCATGATAAATGTCTTTTATTCATGCTATAACTGTATTATCCGGAAATCGTAATACACGTGTGAATACTTAGACCACAATATGTCCCTGGTGAGCCTCTAGTTGACTAGCTCGTTGTGATCAACAGATAGTCATGGTTTCCTGACTATGGACATTGGATGTCGTTGATAACGGGATCACATCATTAGGAGAATGATGTGATGGACAAGACCCAATCCTAAGCATAGCATAAAAGATCGTGTAGTTCGTTTTGCTAGAGCTTTGCCAATGTCAAGTATCTCTTCCTTCGACCATGAGATCGTGTAACTCCCGGATACCGTAAGAGTGCCTTGGGTGTATCAAACGTCACAACGTAACTGGGTGACTATAAAGGTGCATTACAGGTATCTCCGAAAGTATCTGTTGGGTTGACACGGATCGAGACTGGGATTTGTCACTCCGTATGACGGAGAGGTATCTCTGGGCCCACTCGGTAATGCATCATCATAATGAACTCAATGTGACCAAGGTGTTGGACACAGGATCATGCATTACGGTACGAGTAAAGTGACTTGCCGGTAACGAGACTGAACAAGGTATTGGGATACCGATGATCGAGTCTCGGGCAAGTAACGTACTGATTGACAAAGGGAATTGCATACAGGGTTTGATCGAATCCTCGACATCATGGTTCATCCGATGACAACATCGAGGAGCATGTGGGAGCCATCATGGGTATCCAGATCCCGCTGTTGGTTATTGACCTGAGAGCGTCTAGGTCATGTCTGCATGTCTCCCGAACCCGTAGGGTCTACACACTTAAGGTTCGGTGACGCTAGGGTTATTAGGAAGACTAGTATGTGACTACCGAATGTTGTTCGGAGTCCCGGATGGGATCCTGGACGTCACGAGGAGCTCCGGAAGGGTCCAGAGGTAAAGATTTATATATGGGAAGTTGTCAAACGGACACCGGGAAGTTTCGGGGTCATACCGGTATTGTATCGGGGCCACCGGAAGGGTTTCGGGGGTCCACCGGGAGGGGCCACCCCTCCCGGGGGGCCACATGGGCTGCGTGGGGCAGGGAGCCAGCCCCTGGTGGGCTGGCCGCACCCCCTCCCTTGGGCCCTTGCACCTAGGGTTGAGGGGGGAACCCTAGAGGGGGCGCCCCCTTGGCTTGGGGGGCAAGCCACCCTCTCCCCCTCTCCCCTTGGCCGCCGCACCCCCCTAGATGGGTTCTAGGGGGTCGGCCCCCTTCTCCCTTCCCCCTATAAATAGAGGGGTGAGGGGAGGGCAGCCGCACCACCCTCCAAGGCGCAGCCCTCCCCTCCCCAACACCTCTCCTCCTCCGTTCTGTGCTTGGCGAAGCCCTGTCGGAGTACTGCCTCTCCACCACCACCACGCCGTCGTGCTGCCGGTGGAGATGTCTTCCTCAACCTCTCCTTTCCCCTTGCTGGATCAAAAAGGAGGAGACGTCTCCCTTCCCGTACGTGTGTTGAACGCGGAGGTGCTGTCCGTTCAGCACTTGGTCATCGGTGATTCGAATCATGTCGAGTACGACTCCATCATCACCTTGCAAGCTTCCGCACGCGATCTACAAGTTGTATGTAGATGCAAACTCTCTCCCTTGACTCGTTGCTTAGATGAACTCATAGATGGATCTTGGTGAAACCGTAGGAAAAATTTTAATTTTCTGCAACGTTCCCCAACAGCACGTGCCCTCAAAAGTTCTAACAAACACCCGAGACAACTCTTCCCAACTGTGTATATTGTCTGGGACCAACTGAGTCAACCACGCTCGGGCCGACCCTTCCAACATAGGAGGGAGATGCTTCATTTCTATGTCATCGTTTCCGCCTCCAATTTGCACAGCCACTCGGTAATCTTCAAGCCAAGTTTCAGGCTTGGATTCTCCAGTGAACTTACTGACTCCTGTTGCCAATCTGAAGTTGGGAGGAATCACTGCTGCCCTGATGGCTCTGCTGAAACACTCTGGGCCTGAAACATGTAATCTGCTGCCACTCGGACGATCTCTGCCCAGGTCTTCTCTGTACGCTCTATTCCGGTCGACCAGGCCTTGAACAAGAATGGATCTCGCATCGAAGCCCAGCTCTCTTGGGTCGACTGGAGCTCTGCGCTCGTCCCTGTGACGGCGTCTGTCATCATTCTGCCGAGGCATGTACGACGCACTCCTCGGAGGAGGCGTTGGCACTCGACGACGATTGTCGCGGTCGAACTGACGATCGTACTTCCCACGGCCTTCACGCCGCGGGGGCGATCTTGGGTTATGGGCCGACTGAACTGTATTCGCTACCACGGATCTGCTATGTATCCTATTCCGCGACTGAGACACCATAGAATTCTGCTCTCCCGCTGCTCGGAGCAAGGCCCGGATCTGCTCCAACCCTCGGCCAGCCTCTGACTGAGAAGGTTGAATCGACTCTACAATTCAGGCCGCAACAGTGAGGTTCTGAATCGGAGTACAGTATACCTTAGGTGGAGGCGGGAAAAGTTGCCATTGACTGGAATCAGGGACTCGCTCCCGAGCTCGCTCGTCAAGAGCGTGCTGCAAGTTCTCCAGTTGAGTGCGCTCAGCCAAATTAGCCAAGCGCGCCTCCTCCAAGGCCCGAGCCTCGGGAGTTTTTCCAACAATGGGCGTGTGAAGTGCGTCCATGTTGCGACGATGAAGATCCTCTCTCTGCTGCGAAGAGAGAGGTTCGGGATGATACTCCTCGTGGACCCGCGATGGATTGCCGCCAGCATCTTCTCCGTCCTCACGGCGAAAGCCAGGTGGGCCACGCGGACCATCGATCATCAGAACTTCAGCCGCAGGATCGCTGCTATCGCACTCAGATGTCGTCTCCGTGGAGCCAGTCGACAGATCGAACAGGCCGTGGAGAGTTTCGTCGGGCTCGATTGCCGCAACTTGATGAGTGGCCGAACGCCGAGCCACCGCATTCTTCACCCATCGCTGAAGCCATGACCGACCAGATCGCTTGCGGCGGCGAACAGCAGGGAGGGAAGATGTCATCGGAGCCGACTGATATTGGGTCGACGGCTGCTGAAGAAGGACGCCACGAACGCACGCGTGGAAGTGCGTCGCCCCTCGGATAGGGAGCGCCTCAACATCAAGCGGAGCTTCCTGAAGCCACGCCGAGTTGTTGGCGACGAAAATGAGCGCGCCGAGACAAATCTCGCGGCATTCAACCATCTCGCCGCTAGAAACCATGATGATGATGATTGGAAAAACTTGCAACTTCACCAATAAGTCGCTAAGACACCTGCCCCAAGGTGGGTGCCAACTGTCGTGGTTCTAAGTCTGGCAGTAGAAAGGGGTGTAGGTATGGAGAGGCAAGATCTCAGCTATGGCGAAGGTGTACACACGAGTTTTACGAGTTCAGGCCCTTCTCGGAGGAAGTAACAGCCCTACGTCTCGGTGCCCGGAAGCGGTCGATTGGATTATGCGTGTGGTATTACAGGGGTGCGAACCCTTGTCCCAGAGGAGGGGGTGGCTTATATAGAGTGCGTCAGGTCCCCAGCCACCCTCCATTACAAGGGGCTTAATGTACATAAAGTAAGGGCATTACTGGTAACGATAGTCTTAAATACTCTTAATGCTCATGAAGACTAAGGAATGAATGCCCAGCCATTGTGTGTTCTTCCGACTCCTGGTCTTCGATATGGTCGATTGACCCCCCATATGGTCGAGTGACATTGGGGGATGACGGTCGAGTGATTAGGTCGTCGAGTGGATCCTTGGTCTTTTTATCTTCTGGGGTAGTGACGTTGGGTAGGACGTGTAGGTCAGGCCTATGACCCTACCCTAGGTTTGTATCCTCATCAGATACCACATCTACGATCCCGTCTCACATTGTGTATGCACCTCTCGGCACGTTTACTTTGATGAGACGGTGTTTCCATTTCAGCAGGTACCTCCCTGATAACCCACAAGTGTAGGGGACCGCAACAATTTTCAATAAGTAAGAGTGAACACAACGAGAGCTAAAGGTAGAATAAATATTCCCTCAAGTTCTATCGACCACCGATACAACTCTACGCACGCTTGACGTTCGCTTTACCTAGAACAAGTATGAAACTAGAAGTACTTTGAAGGTGTGATAGGAAAGGTTTGCAAGATAATAAAGAGTACATAAATATAAACTAGGGGCTGTTTAGATAAAGATGCAATAAAGTAAATAAAGCGAGTGTGGAAAAGTGGTGGTAGGAGTTGTGAAATTGTCCCTAAGCAATTGACTATGTTACTAGACCGGTAATCACTATTGCAATTCTATTTGAGGGAGAGGCATAAGCTAACATACTTTCTCTACTTGGATCATATGCACTTATGATTGGAACTCTAGCAAGCATCTGCAACTACTAAAGATTCATTAAGGTAAAACCCAACCATAGCATTAAAGTATCAAGTCCCCTTTATCCCATACGCAAACAACCTACTTACTCGAGTCTGTGCTTCTGTCACTCACGCCACCCACCATAAGCAAATCATAAACATATTGCAAACCCTACAGCGGGAATCCCTCATGCTTGCGCGACACGGAGGGCACAATAGGACAGCACCAATAATAAAACATGCAGCTCAAACCAATCATAGCAATTCATGAATCAGCGATAGGACAACAAAAATCTACTCACACATCATAGGATGGCAACACATCATTGGAAAATAATATGAAGCATAAAGCACCATGTTCAAGTAGAGGGTACAGCGGGATGCGGGAGAGTGGGCCGCTGAATATAGAAGGGGGAAGGTGATGGAGATGTTGGTGAAGATGACGACGGTGTTGGTGAAGATCGCGGTGATGATGATGGCCCCCGGCGGCGTTCCGGCGCCACCGGAAGCAAGGGGAGAGAGCCCCCCTTCTTCTTCTTCCTTGATCTCCTCCCTAGATGGGAGAAGGGTTTCCCCTCTGGTCCTTGGCTCCCATGGCTTGGGAGGGGCGAGATCCCCTCCGAGATTGGATCTATCTCTCTGTTTCTGCGTTCTCAAATTCTGCCCTGGCACCGTTTCCTTTATATCTGGAGATCCGTAACTCCGATTGGATTGAAACCTTCGCCCAGATCGTTTTCCAAAAATTAGCTTTCTTGCGGCCAAAGAAGGGCATCAACCACCTTACGGGTGGACCACGAGAGTGGGGGGCGCGCCCACCTGGAGTGGTGGCGTGGGCCACTCTCGTGGCCACCTCGGGCACCGTTTCGCGTTGATTCTTCCTCCCAAAAATCACAAATATTCCAAAATAATTCTCTGTCCGTTTTACCCCGTTTGGACACCGTTTGATATTGGGTTTCTGCGAAACAAAAAACATGCAACAGACAGGAACTGGCACTGGGCACTGGATCAATATGTTAGTCCCAAAAATGGTATAAAAAGTTGCCAAAAGTATATGAAAGTTGAAGAAAATTGGCATGGAACAATCAAAAATTATAGATACGATGGAGACGTATCAGCATCCCCAAGCTTAATTCCTGCTCGTCCTCGAGTAGGTAAATGATAAAAAGGATAATTTTTGATGTGGAATGCTACCTAGCATAATCTTGATCATATGTCTAATCATGGCATGAATATTAAGACACGAGTGATTCAAAGCAATAGTCTATCATTTGACATAAAAAACAATAATACTTCAAGCGTACTAATAAAGCAGTCATATCTTTTCAAAACAACAAGGCCAAAGCAAGCTTATCCCTACAAAATCATATAGTTTGGCCATGCTTCATTTTCGTCACACAAAATGCCCCCATCATGCACAACCCCGATGACAAGCCGAGCAATTGGTTCATACCTTTTAACGCGCTTCAGCTTTTTCAACCCTCACGCAATACATGAGCGCAAGCCATGAATATAGCACTATAGGTGGAATAGAATATAATGATGGAGGGGTTTATGTGGAGAAGACAAAAAAGGAGAAAGTCTCACATCGATGCGGCTAATCAACGGGCTATGGAGATGCCCATCAATTGATGTCAACATGAGGAGTAGGGATTGCCATGCAACGGATGCACTAGAGCTATAAATGAATGCTCAACAAAAGAAAACTAGTGGGTGTGCATCCAACTTGCTTGCTCATGAAGACCTAGGGCATTTGAGGAAGCACATCGTAGGAATATACAAGCCAAGTTCTATAATGAAAATTCCCACCAGTATATGAAAGTGACAATATAGGAGACTCACTATATGAAGAACGTGGTGCTACTTTGAAGCACAAGTGTGGAAAAAGGATAGTAACATTGCCCCTTTTCTTTTTCTTTTTTCTTTCTTTTTTTTCTTTTTTTCCTTCGTGGGCTTCTTTGGCCCCCTTTTTTATTTAGGCTTCTTTGGCCTTTCCTTTTTTTCTCTTTTTTTTCTTTTTCTTTTTTTCAAGGGGCAATGCTCTATAATGATGATCATCACACTTTTATTTACTTACAACTCAATATTACAACTCGATACTAGAACAAAGATATGACTCTATATGAATGCTTGCGGCGGTGTACCGGGATGTGCAATGATCTAGCGTAGCAATGACATTAAAAAGCGGACAAGCCATGAAAACATCATGCTAGCTATATTACGATCATGCAAAGCAATATGACAATGAATGCTCAAGTCATGTATATGATGATGATGAAAGTTTCATGGCAATATATCTCGGAATGGCTATGGAAATGCCATGATAGGTAGGTATGGTGGCTGTTTTGAGGAAGATATAATGAGGCTTATGTGTGATAGAGCGTATCGTATCACGGGGTTTGGATGCACCGGCGAAGTTTGCACCAACTCTCGAGGTGAGAAAGGGCAATGCACGGTACCAAAGAGGCTAGCAATGATGGAAAGGTAAAAGTGCGTATAATCCATGGACTCACATTAGTCATAAAGAACTCATATACTTATTGCAAAAGTTTATTATCCCTCGAAGCAAAGTACTACTGCACATGCCCCTAGGGGGGTAGATTGGTAGGAAAAGACCATCGCTCGTCCCCGACCGCCACTCATAAGGAAGACAATCAAAGAAACACCCCATGCTTCAAACTTGTCACACAACGGTTACCATATGTGCATGCTACGGGACTTGCAAACATCAACACAAGTGTCTCTACAATCCACAACCACCCACTAGCACAACTCTAATATCACCATCTTTATATCGCAAAACTATTGTAAGGAATCAAACATATCATATTCAACGATCTACAAGTTTATGCAGGATTTTATGACTAACCATGTGTATGACCAATTCATGTCATCTCTCTAAATTGATATAAGTGAAGCAAGAGAGTTTGATTCTTTCTACAAAAGATATGCCCATGCTCTAACAAGTATAAATGAAGCAAAATAGCATTCTACAAATGGCGGTTTTCTATGTGAAGAGAAACAGGCAATCCAAACTTCAAATGATATAAGTGAAGCACATGAAGCATTCTTTAAAGCCATACTCAAAAGATTTAAGTGAAGTGCAATGAGCATTCTATAAATCAACCAAGGACTATCTCATACCAGCATGGTGCATAAAATAAAATTGAAAACTAAATGCAAAAGACGCTCCAAGACTTGCACATAATGCATGAACGAAACGAATCCGAATACATACCGATACTTGTTGAAGAAAGAGGGGATGCCTTCCGGGGCATCCCCGAGCTTAGACGCTTGAGCCTCCTTGAATATTTATTTGGGGTGCCTCGGGAATCCCCAAGCTTGAGCTCTTGCCTCTCTTCCTTTTCCTCATATCGAGACATCCTCGATTAGACACTTCATCCACACAAAACTTCAACAGAAATCTCGGTAAGATCTGTTAGTATAATAAAGCAAATCACCACTCTAAGTACTGTTGCAAACCAATTCATATTTTGTTTTTGCATTTTTTATACTGTAACATAACTTTTTCATGGCTTAATCCACTGATATAAATTGATAGATTCATCAAAACAAGCAACCTATGCATCAAAAACAGAATCTGTCAAAAACAGAACAGTCTGTAGCAATCTGAACGTTCACCATACTTATGGTAACCCAAAAATTCTACCAAAATTAGGAAAAACAAAAAAGTTTTATAGCAAGACAGTGCAAAAGGAATCAGAACTAATTGATGTTCCGGTTAAAAATGTAAAATCACTCACTACAACCAATGTTTCTGTCCTGCACCGTACAAACCAACAAGCATTGTAAACATCCTAAAGGCAAACCTTGGCACATTATTTTTATAATACAATGGAATTGTACAAGGAGATAATTATTTTTGATGAAAAGTTTCTGTAATCAAGATTCACAAAGTTTCCGTGAGCATGAACAAAGTTCAAGGAGCTCTCCCACTTCAACAATGCTTGTCTTTCCCACTTTCACTTTCCTTTTTGAAAAGTTTCGGGTTCCCCCCTTTATTTTTTTTGTTTTTAAACTATATGAAAGCACTCAAGAGAAATAAATGACTCTCTAAAACTTCTGGGTTGTCTTCCTGGCAGCGCTTTCTTTAAAGCCATTAAGCTAGGCATATAGTGCTCAAGTAATGAATCCACCCGGATCCCAAGGTATATCAAAGCCAATTTTAATCAACAATGATTTGTAATTTAGTAGTGAGCACAAAGTAATATATATCAAGCAACAACGAATTCTAAATCTCTTCCTATGCATCGGCATGTCATAAAAGAACAATTCATGCACACATAGTAAAGGCCAATGCATAGTATAATTAGTTTCTTGCAATTCTATCGTGTTGGAAACATAGAGAGGTGGAGATATAGTTCCTCTCTTATAATAATTGCAAGTAGGAGCAGCAAGACATGCATATTATATCTATCAAAATCATCATGTGCAATGGTAAAAGGCAACCCATCAATATAATCCTTAATAAGCACAAACTTCTCTGATATGGTGTAGTCGGGAGAATTCAAAAAGATAATAGGACTATCATGCGTGGGTGCAATAGCAACAATTTCATGTTTAACATAAGGAACTATAGCAAGTTCATCTCCATAAGCATAATTCATATTGGCATCTTGGCCACAAGCATAGCAAGCATCATCAAAAAGGGATATTTCAAAAAAATTCAAGGGATCATAGCAATCATCATAGCAATCATCCTTCGGTAAGCACGAAGGGGAATTAAACAATGTATGAGTTGAAGAGTTACTCTCATTAGAAGGTGGGCACGGGTGATCAATCCGCTCTTCCTTCTTTTGTTCTTCGCTCTCCTCACCATCTTTTTCATCCAATGAGCTCACAGTTTCATCAATTTCTTCTTCCATAGCTTCCTGCAAAATATTAGTCTCTTCTTGGACAATGGAGACTTTCTCAATAAATGCATTAATATAGTAATTGTATTCATAATTTTCATAGCAATATCTAAGGATAGCAAGATTTTCTTGTCTATAAACTGAATCATCAAAACCATCAAACGCTTTAAACATAGATTCAACCTCATAAGCACCCATAAAAGAAACAAATTCTTCTATTTGTTCCACATCATAGTAATCAAAGATACCATTAGCATAAGAATCTAAGGTTTCATTATCATTGAATTTGCATGAAAAGGGAAGGTGTGGAGCCTTCATCCTAGAGCAACAAGTATAATCATCTATCACACATACTTGACGAGCATACCAATGCAACATAGAAATTTGATCCCATAATAGTTTCCCTTTTTGTGTCAAGCGATAATCTCTAAAGTATTCACATTGATCCAACGTGTCTCCCATAACATAACGAAATGGGGTTTTCTCAGGATTATTAAAGTAGTACATAATTTCTTTCACATAATGAGCATCGAGGGTTTTAGGAGGTTCCCCATCTCCATGAGTAGCATCTACACCTAATTTTTTTGGTATTTCGTGTTCCATATCCATAACTAAAGATAGAGAACAACTTAGAACAGCAAATAAAAATTACTTAGTGATAAAGCAAACAAGCACACACGAGAATATTCACCCCACGCTATCACTCCCCGGCAACGGCGCCAGAAAAAAGTCTTGATAACCCACAAGTGTAGGGGATCGCAACAACTTTCGAGAAGTAAGAGTATCGAACCCAACGAGGAGCTAAAGGTAGAATAAATATTCCCTCAAGTTCTATCGACCACCGATACAACTCTACGCACGCTTGACGTTCGCTTTACCTAGAACAAGTATGAAACTAGAAGTACTTTGTAGGTGTGATAGGAAAGGTTTGCAAGATAATAAAGAGTACGCAAATATAAACTAGGGGCTGTTTAGATAAAGATGCAATAAAGTAAATAAAGCGAGTGTGGAAAAGTGGTGGTAGGAGTTGTGAAATTGTCCCTAAGCAATTGACTATGTTACTAGACCGGTAATCACTATTGCAATTCTATTTGAGGGAGAGGCATAAGCTAACATACTTT
This sequence comes from Triticum dicoccoides, assembly GCF_002162155.2. Taxonomy (NCBI): domain Eukaryota; kingdom Viridiplantae; phylum Streptophyta; class Magnoliopsida; order Poales; family Poaceae; genus Triticum; species Triticum dicoccoides. The sequence goes on from NC_041391.1 coordinate 228,653,789, forward strand.
CTCTACTTGGATCATATGCACTTATGATTGGAACTCTAGCAAGCATCCGCAACTACTAAAGATTCATTAAGGTAAAACCCAACCATAGCATTAAAGTATCAAGTCCCCTTTATCCCATACGCAAACAACCTACTTACTCGGGTATGTGCTTCTGTCACTCACGCCACCCACCATAAGCAAATCATAAACATATTGCAAACCCTACAACGGATCCCTCACGCTTGCACGACACAGAGGGCACAATAGGACAGCACCAATAATAAAACATGCAACTCAAACCAATCATAGCAATTCATCAATCACCGATAGGACAACAAAAATCTACTCAGACATCATAGGATGGAAACACATCATTTGAAAATAATATGAAGCATAAAGCACCATGTTCAAGTAGAGGGTACAGCGGGTTACGGGAGAGTGAGCTGCTGAATATAGAAGGGGAAAGGTGATGGAGATGTTGGTGAAGATGACGGCAGTGTTGGTGAAGATCGCGGTGATGATGATGGCCCTCGGCGGCGTTCCGGCGCCACCGAAAGCAAGGGGGAGAGAGCCCCCTTCTTCTTCTTCTTCTTCCTTGACCTCCTCCCTAGATGGGAGAAGGGTTTCCCCTCTGGTCCTTGGCTCCCATGGCTTGGGAGGGGCGAGAGCCTCTCCGAGATTGGATCTATCTCTCTGTTTCTGCGTTCTCGAATTCTGCCCTGGCACCATTTCCTTTATATCTGGAGATCCGTAACTCTGATTGGATTGAAACCTTCGCCCAGATCGTTTTCCGAAAATTAGCTTTCTTGCGGCCAAAGAAGGGCATCAACCGCCTTACAGGTGGCCCACAAGAGTGGGGGCGCGCCCACATGGAGTGGTGGCGTGGGCCACTCTCGTGGCCACCTCGGGCACCGTTTCGCGTTGATTCTTCCTCCCAAAAATCACAAATATTCCAAAATAATTCTCCGTCCGTTTTTATCCCCTTTGGACCCTATTTGATATTGGGTTTCTGCGAAACAAAAAACATGCAACACACAGGAACTGGCACTGGGCACTGGATCAATATGTTAGTCCCAAAAATATTATAAAAACTTGCCAAAAGTATATGAAAGTTGAAGAATATTGGCATGGGACAATCAAAAATTATAGATATAACGGAGACGTATCACTCCCGCCGCCCCGTCCCCACCGGCCACCGGCGGCCCTCCAGCGACCCCGTCAGGTGGAGGGCCCGCCTAGATTCTTGGACCGCCTCCGGGCTTCGGCGGTCCTCCTGCCGTGGGACGAGCTGCGACTCGCGCCCCCACGACGTCCTCGCCGACTCTGTCAGGGGCATCGGCATCACCTGCCTCACCGGCATCTGCTGCTTCGCCGGCAGCCCCATTGCCGGTATCTTCACCAGCCACCTCAGGCGCCGCCCCATCGCCCGCTGTCTCGGCCGGCCCCGTCGCCTCAGGTGCCTCGGATGGTGCCCCCGCCTCACCCGCCCCGTACGCCGCGGGCACGGGCGCTTCGGTGGCCTCGGGCGCCGCTTTTTCACCGGCCATCTCGCCGCCGGCCTCGCCGGCTGCTTCGTCGACCGCCTTGCCAGTCGCCGAGTTGCCATCTCGCCCCGTCACTCGGGCTCGAACCGGCGTTCATCGCCGAGTCTATGGTACTCCAGCGACGAGTATCTTCTCGCCGCCTCCACCACTGATCCGTCACCGATCCCTGCGTCCGCTCACGCAGCCCTTCGTGATCCTCACTGGCTTGCCACGATGCTGGAAGAGTTCGACGCTCTTCAGCGAAACCATACCTAGACACTGATTCCTCGGCCTTCTCGCGCCAATGTCATCAGCGGCAAGTGGGTCTTTCGCCATAAGACCCGCTCGGATGGTACACTTGAGCACTACAAGGCTTGTTTGGTGGTCCATGGTTTTCGGCAGCATGCTGGAGTCGACTTCACTGAGACGTTTGCCCCGGTTGTCAAACCGGCATGATCCGCACAGTTCTCCAGCTGGCAGTTTCCCGAGGCTGACCGGTTCATCATATGGATGTCTCCAACGCCTTCCTTCACGACCATCTTGAGGAGCAGGTTTACTGTGAGCAGCCGACCGGTTTCGTCGACGCATCTCTTCCTGGGCATGTGTGTTTGTTGTCCCGGTCTCTCTACGGGCTCAAGCAAGCACCTCGCGCCTGGTACCAGCGTATCGTCGGGTTCCTTCAGACACTGGGCTTCAGTGTCACTCGCTCGGATGCCTCGTTGTTTGTCTATCATCACGGCGACATGACTGCATATTTGCTCCTCTACGTTGACGACATCATCCTGACGGCCTCCTCCGTAGCCCTTCTTCAGCAGATTACTCTCCGGTTCCGTGATGAGTTTGCCATCAAGGACCCGGGCGCTCTACATTTTTTCCTTGGCATTGAGGTCATTCGGCGACCCGACAGCTTCTTTCTTCATCAGCAGAAGTATGCGCACGAGCTACTTGAGCGTGCCGGCATGCCCAACTGTCACCCTGTTGCTACTTCTGTTGACACGAAAGTCAAGGTTTCTGCTCTCGAGGGCTCTCCCACGTCGGATGCTCCGTTCTACCGATCCATTGTTGGTGCTCTTTAGTATCTACTCTCACCCGGCCTGATTTACAGTATGTTGTTCAGCGGGTGTGTCTGCATATGCACGCCCCTCATGACTCCCATTGGACCCCCGTGAAGCGGATTCTCCGTTTCATCCGCGGCATGATGGCTCTTGGGCTTACTGTCACGGCGTCCACTTCTCTGGAGATGGTGGCCTACTCCGACACGGACTGGGCCGGCTGCCCCGACACCCGTCGGTCCACCTCTGGCTACTGCGTTTACCTCGGTTCTTCACTCGTCTCGTGGTCGTCCAAGCGACAGCCTACGGTTTGGCGCTCTAGCGCGGAGGCTGAGTACCGAGTTGTGGCTAACGCCGTCACCGAGTGCACCTGGCTACGACAATTACTTCAGGAGTTACATCATGACGTCTCCCAGGCTACGGTTGTCTACCGTGACAACGTTTCTGTGGTGTACCTTTCCGCCAACCCCGTTCATCATCGCCAGACTAAGCACATTGAGCTGGACATTCACTTTATGCGCGAGCAGGTGGCCCTTGGACGTATTCGGGTCCTCCATGTTCCGACTGCACAACAGTTCGCCGATGTGATGAGTAAGGGACTGCCGACTTCCACCTTCGAGGAGTTTCGTTCCAGTCTCTGCGTCTCCGGCGCTGCTTCGACTGCGGGGGGTGTTGAATACATTGTGTACATGTATATTGTGCCTTGGGCCCACTTTCTAGTTCCTCTGTATAGTTGAGGTTGTGGCCCCCTTCTGTACTCATATATACGTGTGTGGTGCACCGATCAATGTATTGTGTTGCACAGCCTATTTTTTTCTTTATATAATTGTCACACGCGTGGGCGTTAGTATTTCCGTTTTACACCTAACAAGGCTCTCAAATAAACTAGGACCTGAAATAAACTAGGACGGACCCCGAAGGCTACAGAATTCGTGTACGTACGTACGTACGCATCGCCCCAAGATGAAGCTTTGCAACTCGATTCCTCCTGGTTGACGCAGTGCTTGGCACGCACGCATCTCTCCTCGAGTCCGACTCCACCTCGGCGAATTCCCGGTGGATATAAGCCTAGCTAGGGGCTTCCCGGCAACTCACAACACCCTCGCCGATCCCTCCCGTCCTTCCTCCGCAACCTGCAGCACACGCCCGCTCTCATGACGATGCAGGACCAGATCCGTCGTGATCTCGAGCGCCGCAGGAAGGTCGTCAACGCGGCCAAGGAGAGAGTTGTAAGGAAGTCCTTTGCGCCACCGTCACCACACCAATCGGCGCTGATCTCCTCCACGTCAACCTGCGCTGTCACCATGAACCGGGCCAACGCTACGAAGGAAGGGGTAGCAAACAAACGCTCTGCTCCGCCGCCGCCGCACCGACCCGCGCTCATCCCGTTCGCCAGAATCGCCACAACCAATGCTGCCGGCAAGAAGATCGCTTACTTAGACCTCGGAGAAGCTCCGAAGAGGCCCCCTGTCCCGCGGACGATGAGGACCGCCATGAAGGTTTCCGGCGTAGCGAGCGTGAGAATTCCCGAGAAGTCATCTGCCTCTCCGTCAGCATGCCGATCTCTTCCATCTCAAACGGCCCTGCCGCCGTCAAGCCCCTGGCAAACGCTACCAAGGAAGCGGTTGGAAAGAAACGCTCTGCTCCGCCGCCGTCGCTGCCGCACCAATCCGTCGCAACGACCAATGCTGCCGGCAAGAAGATCGCTTACATGGAGCTGGCAGAAGCTAAGAGGAGATGCACTGCCCCGCCCCGCCGATCCTCTCTGATCCCGACCGCGTCCACCCTGAAGCTTTCAAGCCAGATTAGCATCTGTGATGTAGTGTAGTAGCCAGTAGGTTGCACCTGTGGCTATTCATGATATCATTACTAAACTAGTAGTATTTTTTTTGTAATTTGGATCAGAGTAGTTGACTTTGAATGGTCGACAATTGTTTTCCTGGTGAAGCTGATTCATCGATTGATGCCATGGCCGCCAACACTGATTTCCCTGTCGACTTACTGAAGCAGATTCCCAATTCACTAGCAACATATTTATCTGTCATCCAACATTGCGATGCAAAATAGAAGGACTGGACGCCATTGTGTTTGTAAATGGAGGTGGCTTGTGCCAAGGAAATTGTCTGTGAGGAAAATGCGCCACGACGACAAGCTTTATGTTTGACTTATGAAAAATCAAGCACAGCGCATAAAGGGCTCGACATATATTGAGGGTACAACATCATGCATGCATGCATGCATCCATGTCGCTAGCACATTCACGAGGACGACCCTGCGGCGGAGAAGCTGAACCCCGAGCCTTGCAGTGCGTCCTCGACGATCTTGTCCAGCCGCCCCGGCATCGCCAGCGTCATGTGGTTGCAGACCTCATCAGACACTAACATACTGAATTCTACAATTACAAAAAGGCAAGAGCACTAGAGACCCAGAAACTTGCAATGAATATGATGGTTTAATCCACAAACTTGCAAAAGGTAATCAAGTCGTCTCGAAACTTCTAATGTATGTGAAGATTTAGTCCACAACCAATCACAAACAGACAAATGGTGCCACGCTGGCCGCCCTGGCATTTTTTTGTAAACACCCTTGACCTTTCTGAAAATCATGCGCACAGAACAATCGAGCTTATGTTTGGGCGCGCCCGGTGAAACCACCTTTGTCCTCCAAATCTCCTCCTCTTGCTTTGTCTTTTTTCTAACACTTGCTGTTTGGGCTGCATCTGGAGGCGGCTTGTCTGCTCTGCCCCCTTGCTCCCATCTATGCACCACGACCGTTGGCATAACATCCTACGGCTGCATCATTTTTTTGTCTCCGGCGCCTCCAAAACAAGTGTGCGCCCATACCTGTATTCGTATGTAGCACTCAACTGGATGGTATTGACCACGGCCAATTCACGGCGGTCATCGCCCGGCCCTTGCTGCAAGTAACTGATGTTCTCTGGCGCAGCAGCACTAGTACGGGGAGCCCAGCCGGAGCAGACATATGGGTGTGCGCGGTGGTCGCTTAGGCCGCTCGAAAAATTGACGACGAGGACAAAGAGAATCTGACAGAGGCCGTGATTGTGTACGGGCCGGCGGGTGATGGAGGGGATAGCCGGATGGTCTCCATGACCTCATCTTGCGCCTTGAAGTCACGATCACACAGTCGAGCGTGAAACAGCGGGAACATGAGGGTGTCCAACATCCGCATGTTGGTGATCTCGAAGACGGCAAGCCGGCGGCCGGAGTGCAACAAGGCGCAAGAGGCGGCTCTCGGCCGTGGGAAGTATGAATCGGCTGAAGGAAATATGCCGTAGAGGCAATAATAAAGTTATTATTGTATATTTCCTTATATCATGATAAATGTTTATTATTCATGCTAGAATTGTATTAATCGGAAACTTGATACATGTGTCGATACATAGACAAACACTGTGTCCCTAGTGAGCCTCTACTTGACTAGCTCGTTGATCAAAGATGGTTAAGGTTTCCTAACCATGGCCATGAGTTGTCATTTGATAACGGGATCACATCATTAGAAGAATGATGTGATGGACAAGACCCATCCATTAGCTTAGCATTATGGCCGTTCAGTTTTATTGCTATTGCTTTCTTCATGTCAAATACATATTCCTTCGACTATGAGATTATGCAACTCCCGGACACCGGAGGAATACCTTGTGTCCTATCAAACGTCACAACATAATTGGTTGATTATAAAGATGCTCTACAGGTATCTCCGAAGGTGTTTGTTGGGTTGGGATAGATCGAGATTAGGATTTATCACTCCGAGTATCGGAGAGGTATCTCTGGGCCCTCTCGGTAATGCACATCATAAGAAGCCTTGCAAGCAAAGTGACTAATGAGTTAGTTGCAGGATGATGTATTACGGAACGAGTAAAGAGACTTGCCGGTAACGAGATTGAATTAGGTATGAAGATACCGACGATCGAATCTCGGGCAAGTAACATACCGCTAGACAAAGGGAATAACGTATGTTGTCATAACGGTTCGACCGATAAAGATCTTGATAGAATATGTAGGAGACAATATGAGCATCCAGGTTCCGCTATTGGTTATTGACCGAAGAGGTGTCTCGGTCATGTCTACATAGTTCTCGAACCCGTAGGGTCCGCACGCTTAACGTTCGATGACGATTTTGTATTATATGAGTTATATGATTTGGTGACCAAATGTTGTCCGGAGTCCCTGATGAGATCACGGACATGAAGAGGAGTCTCGAAATGGCTGAGAGGTCAAGATGGATATATAGGACAATGGTATTCGGACACCGGAAATGTTTCGGAGGGTACCGGGTACATATAGGGTCACCGAAAGGGGTTTCGGGCACCCCGACAAAGATATAGGCTTAATGGGCCAAGGGAGGGACAGACCAGCCCACAAGGGCTGGTGTGCCCCGCCCTCCACCAGGCTGGCCAGCCCTAGGGAAAGGAAAAGGGGGAGGGCACGTCCCTCCTTCCTTCCCCTTCTCAACGGAGAAAGGAAAGGGGGGCGCCACCTCCCCCTTCCTTCCCCTGCCGCCTATGCAAGGAGGGGGGGGCGAATCAGGGCAGGAGCCCAAGTGGGATTCAGCCCCACTTGGGGCGCCCCTTGGCCTCTCCCCTCTCCCTCCCACCTATATATATGAGGAGGGGGCGCCTCACAAGTACACAACGTCAATTGCCTAGCCGTGTGTGGCGCCCCCTCCACTGTTTACACCTTCGATCATATTTTCGTAGTGCTTAGGCCAAGCCCTGCGGGGATCACTTCACCATCACCGTCACCACGCCATCGTGCCGACGGAACTCATCTACTACCTCGACATCTTGCTGGATCAAGAAGGCGAGGGACGTCACCGAGCTGAACGTGTGCAAAACTCGGAGGTGTTGTACGTTCGGTACTTGATCGGTCGGAGCTAGAAGGAGTTCGACTATATCAACTGCGTTGTCAAACGCTTCGGTTTTCAGCCTACGAGGGTACGTAGACACACTCTTCCCCTCTCGTTGCTATGCATCTCCTAGATAGATATTGCGTGAGCGTAGACAATTTTTTAAAATTGCATGCTACATTTCCCAACATCAACATGGGCATGACATGGCATGTGTAACTTTGACATTGGCCGGTATGAATTGACACATTGGATTTGCTTTTCCTAGAGTACGTCTAACGGCATGCCATGCGCACACGGCAAAGCTCTTTTTATCGGAGCCAGTAGCTACCGGTTAGGAATCCATCTTCCATTGACTACGCCAAGATTCGTGTGACTGTCACGCATTAATTTTTAGTTTTTGCTATACAACATCTATACCTGGACAAATACAGTGAATGGACCCCACCAAAACTATTGTTTAATCAGATGCATGTATGTCCCTCTCTCTCTCACGTACAACAGTACACATGCATGGCAGCAAAACTACTGGTGCAGTCTCTCTCCTTTCTTACACAACAAATTCACCTTTTTATTTCATCTTTGTTAATTTAAATTATTTATATCTTTTAAATAAAAAAATTCAATTTTGAAACTTTTTATATATTTGAACTCCTGGCATAGAGATCTTTAAAACAAGGTTAATATTGAATATATTTTTTCTACTTTGAGTTTTGTTATTTCAAACATTTTTTCATTTCAATTATATATTGATCAGTGAAATCTGTTTTTTGAAGTTAGTGAAATATGTCTGTTAAATTGGGTGAAATCGTTCATTCAAATTATCGAAATCAACCGTTCTATAATGAGTTAAATGTAACTTTTGAAATGAGTGAAATACATTTTTTTTCAATGAGTGGAATCTGATTTTTGAAATGAGTGAATTTTTTTTCTTAAAATGAGTGAAATGTGTTTTTTGAATGAGCGGAATCTGGTTTTTTGAAATGAGTGAAACATGTCTGTAAAATGAGTGAAATCACTTTTGGAAAATTAGTTATCGAAAGAACTGTAATCTATTTCTTGAAAAAAGTAGAGTGAGGTTACTTTTTGAAATAATTGTGAAACTGATGTTTTTGAAATTGAAATAACAAAGAAATTCATCTGTGAAATAACTTTTTGCAACATGTGAAATAGATTTCTCTTCAAATTTTGTGTGATATATGACACAAAGAACATGTGTGATATATGACACAAAGAACATGTGTGATATATGAAATAGTTAAAGTGATCTAAAACAAATGTGTTCTATGAAATTAACTTTGTCAAATATATGAAAGTATTATTTTCTAAATGTGTGAAACTACTTTTTGTGAAGTCGACGTGTTTTGAAATTTAAATAACAAAGAAATGCATCTGTGAAATAATTGAAATCAATTTTAAAATTGTGAAATAGATTGTTTCAAAGGGAGAAGCGGATTTTTTTCAACATGTTAAATATATTTCTCTTCAAATTATGCATGATATCTTAAATAAAGAACATCTGTGATATATGAAATAGTAAAAGTATTCTAAAATAAATGTGATATATGAAATTAACTTTTGTCAAATATATGAAAATATTATTTTTCAAATTTGTGAAACTACTTTTTGTGAAGTCGGTGTGTTTTGAAATTGAAATAACAAAAAAATGCATCTGTGAAATAATTGAGATCAGTTTTTAAATTGTGAAATAGATTGTTTCAAAGAGAGAAGCGGGTTTCCTAAAGTGAAATAAGTGGTTTGAAACATCTTAATTTGAACATGTTTGAAAACTATCCAAAATTATACTTGTTCTATAGATCTGGCATCATGAGTTCAAATATATAAAAAAATTAAAAAAATAGTTTTTTGTTTTTAAAGATATCAACCATCTAAAATGTTGAAAGGAAATTAATACCGATGGTTTTTATAGGTACAGACAAGAGATGAATTGCCCTGTTCCGTACTGTGCACAGAAAAAAGTTGCATGCGTCAGGGTTGTTTTGTCTGTGCATGGGGCCCAGGTTCAAGAAATACAAAGTTGTAAAATGAGAAAGCAATGAAATACGTTGGATACTTGGCCCACACAAAGTTAGCTGGCTGCATTTGATTGGTGGGCACTCACCGGTAGCTCCCAGCACCGGTAAATTTACTTATTCGATGCGCACACGTACTTGAGCTCTGTAGCTCTCCTTCGCCGGGCACACCTTCGCAAGGACGACGTACACATCAACGATCATGACGAGCATAGCGATGTGGCTGGCACAACATTTGGCACCGGCCTTGCTTCGATGCCGGAAGTGACACGATCAGACCCTCGCAAGGACGACATACGCATCCATGAGTTTGCCGTGCACAACAGCATGGAAAATATGCATCAGAGGGCAGATATGTAACTGCCAGTTACATGTCCATCACTAGATATGCAACTAACTACACACGAGCACTCCACGCGCAACTGCTAGCGTGGCAATATGTGTGTAACTAGAGGGTTTCTTTTGTATTATCTACTTTTTTTGCTGCGTGTTCTGACTTGAACTTATATTTTTCTATTTTTCCCAGTTGCAAATGAATAAAATACAAAAAAGTAGAAAATAATAATCATAAACTGAAATAAAAAGGCGTCTTTCTTAAAGACATGCACATGCAAACAATTTACATATGTTTTTTTTCTTTGCGAACTAGTATTGACGTTTGTTTATCGAGCCAATTGATTAGGCTTGTGGCCGGCCTCATGTAGCTACCGTAACATAGCCCAAACAGCAAGTGTTAGGAAGAAGACAAAGCAAGAGAAGGAGATTAGGAGGACAAAGGGGGTTTTACCCCGCACGTGATTGTACCGTGCACGCCTAAACATAAGGTGGATTGAACCGCGCGAAAGATCAAATGGTTTTTTGCAAAAATGTTGGGGCGAGCTACTTTGCCATGATGCGGCCAGCAAGGCACCATTGGTTCACTCATGATTGGCTCTGTACTAAATCATCCCATGCAGTGCAAGTTTAAGGATGGTTTGATTACCTTTTATAAGTTTGTGAACTAGATCATAACATTCATTGCAAGTTTTTGGATCTATAGTGCTCTTGCCTTAATTACAAATTTGAAGGCAATTCAACAATTGGCATAACAATGGAGTGTATCCAATTATCACACAAAAAAGGGACAACTGAATTAATTCTATCAATGTTATGCTCATGATTATTTTCTGAATTAAATTAATCAAAAAACTGCCCATTTACTCAGCAGTTAATTTACACACGTACATGTACATGTATCGGATTTGCTAATTAAAAGAACACCCGATAAAACTACTTTCAGTTGGAGTTTTTATGGGATTTATTGGAGATGCTCTTAGTATGAAAGTTTTGCGAGTTCAAGATGACACCGAGTAAACAAGGATCGAATGTAAATATGGCAACGCATTGTAGTGGCAATTTTTTTTTTGCACCCCTATAACAAGCTGGCTCTTCACGTATGCAGGCCAACGATTTTACACCTAACAAGGCTCTAAAATAAACTGTGCATCTTCAACGGAAAGGATACAGAATTCGTGTACGTACGTACGTACGCATCGCTCCAAGATGAAGCTTTGCAACTCGATTCCTCCTGGTTGACGCAGTGCTTGGCACGCACGCATCTCTCCTCGAGTCCGACTCCACCTCGGCGAATTCCCGGTGGATATAAGCCTAGCTAGGGGCTTCCCGGCAACTCACAACACCCTCGCCGATCCCTCTGTCCTTCCTCCGCAACCTGCAGCACACGCCCGCTCTCATGACGATGCAGGACCAGATCCGTCGTGATCTCGAGCGCCGCAGGAAGGTCGTCAACGCGGCCAAGGAGAGAGTTGTAAGGAAGTCCTTTGCGCCGCCGTCGCCACGCCAATCGGCGCTGATCTCCTCCACGTCAACCTGCGCTGTCACCATGAACCGGGCCAACGCTACGAAGGAAGGGGTAGCAAACAAACGCTCTGCTCCGCCGCCGCCGCACCGACCCGCGCTGATCCCGTTCGCCAGAATCACCACAACCAATGCTGCCGGCAAGAAGATCGCTTACTTGGACCTGGGAGAAGCTCCAAAGAGGCCCCCTGTCCCGCGGACGATGAGGACCGCCATGAAGGTTTCCGGCACAGCGAGCGTGAGAATTCCCGAGAAGTCATCTGCCTCTCCGTCAGCATGCCGATCCGCGCCGATCTCTTCCATCTCAAACGGCCCTGCCGCCGTCAAGTCGGCAAACGCTACCAAGGAAGCGGTTGGAAAGAAACGCTCTGCTCCGCCGCCGCCGCCCCAATCCGCGCTCGTCCCGCTCGCAACAACCAATGCTGCCGGCAAGAAGATCGCTTACATGGAGCTGGGAGAAGCTAAGAGGAGATGCACTGCCCCGCCGCGCCGATCCCCTCCGCGTCGATCGTCGCTGAACCCGACCGCGTCGACCCTGAAGGTTTCGAGCGAGATTAGCATCTGTGATGTAGTGTAGTAGGTTGCACCTGTGGCTATTCATGATATCAGTACTGAACTAGTGAAAAATATTCACAGTATTTTTCTTGCAATTTGGATCGGAGGAGTTGACTTTGAATGGCCGACAATTGTTTTCCTAGTGAAGCTGATTCATCGATTTGTGCCATGGCCGCCAACACTGATTTCCCTGTCGACTTACTGAAGCTGATTCCCAATTCACTAGCAACCTATTTATCTGTCATCCAATATTCCGATGCAAAATCGAAGGACTGGACACCATTGTGTTTGTAAATGCGCCACGACAAGCTTTATTTCGAGTTATCAAAAATCAAGCTCAGCGCACAAAAGGGCTCAACATATATCGAGGGTACAACAACATGCATGCATGTCGCTAGCACATTCACGAGGACGACCCTGCGACGGCGAAGCTGAACCCCGAGCCTTGCAGCGCGTCCTCGACGATCTTGTCCAGCCGCTCCGCCATCGTCGGCGTCATGTGGTTGCTCCAGTCCCCTACCACACCCTTCCGGAAGGACTCATGTGCTGCCGGACCCTGGCTGCCACTCTTGTTCACCTCCATGTTCTTCAAGCTCCGGAAGTTGCACAGCTCGACGATGGCCTGCACCACCCCGGCCGCCTCTTCCTCACTGGAGAACACGCACCCCATGAACTCCGCCAGCTTCTTCACGTTGCTCACGGGGTCCCGGAGCATCTCCTCGTACCGGAGGAAGAGCACCTTCTCCGGCCGCTTCCTGCTCATCTCCCAGTAGCCCAGCACGTGGCGCCACTGCGGGCCGCTGACGCATATGCCATCGCAGAACAGCTCGAACGCCTCCTCGAATGTGTACGGCGGCGGCGGCTGTTGCTGCATGTCCGTGTCCTTGTCGGCTCGTGCTAGTGTTAGTGCAATGGCGGCCGCCCCCTTCTTGGCGAAGAACCACGATGAGACGAGCGCATCCTTTGGGTCCAGGCAGATGTACACGATCCGGCAGTCGGACTCCTCCGCGGTCATGCGCCGTGGCAGGAGAGAGCAGGGGAGGTGTGTGGCGAGCACGCGTGGCGAAGGGAGCGCCGCGAAGACATCGCCTGCTCCACTGTCGCCCATCGGCTGCCCGAACGCCATCTCCAAGTACTTGAGTACTTGACGACGTCGTGGGGGTTGCCACGGCGGAGCGGGTGGTTGGGGTCACGCGGCGGGTGCTCGGCCCGGTTGAGCGTGGCGAAGGCGAGGGCCTTGAGCCAGGTGGTGCCGCACTTGGGGAAGCTGGCAAGGAGGACGTCCGAGGGCCTCGGCATGAAGACCGAGTGGATGGCCGGAACGGCCATGAGTAACTCCTCCAGGAGCCAGAACCAGCCGTACTGCCTCAGATGGAACGGGCGGAACTGTGTGTCGGGGGGAAGCGAGGTGAACGCAAGCTGATCGGCAATGTCGTCGGCGGCGGCAGAGGCGGCCATGGATAGCGCCGTTGTGCGTGCGTGTTGGCTTTAGATCGCTAGATCAGTTCACCGGAGGAACAACACTCGTACGTGCAAAGCTAGCAAGCAAGCTAGCAGCTTAATGGATTCCTCCTGAAACAAGTGCACGTACGTCTCGCCTGGTAAAGCTAGCTAGCGATCGACTCGACGGAAACTTGCGAACGAAACTGAACAGAGGCAAACTGATTTGGATGGCTAAAGGCCCGTATCGGGCCTTTGTATTGCTTTTATTTCTAATCGATTACAGGGGGTATACGTGGGTATATATAGCATCTAGGACTAGCAATCTAACCTACTCGGTTAGGAGTCCTAATCCTACTACTACTATAGGTGCCTAATCAGAGTCTGACTAGGATACACCACTACATGTCATGTTTATTCCTACATTCACCCCCTAAACATGACGTGGTTGTTAATGCCGACCTGGGTCCCAAATGTGACTACTACTATTCACTGGCATTATTCTTGGCATTGCTTTTGCCGTTCTTCGTAGCATTTTAGGGACCGTCTTTGCTGTCGTCGGCTTGTTCGTAGCATTTTAGGGACCGTCTTTGCTGTCGTCGGCTTGGTCGTGTCTTCAACCTTCACCTGTTCTTCGGTGCTTGGTAGACTGTCTTTTGGATCGTCGAGGGGATATCTTTTGAACCCGAGCGAGACCAAACTTTGGTCTAACTTTGAGTTCCAAGCTCTTGGCGCTTGCTTCAACCCGTAAAGTGCCTTCTTGAGCTTGTAAACTTTCTCTTCTTCTCCTTTCTTCTCGTAGCCGAGGGGTTGTTCCACGTACACTTGTTCTTTGAGGTCACCGTTGAGGAAAGCGGATTTCACATCCATATGATGAACCTTCCAATCCTCTTGTGCTGCCAAAGCTAGGAGCACTCTCACTGTCTCGATTCGAGCAACCGGTGCAAACACCTCCTCATAGTCAACTCCTTGACGTTGTACGTAGCCCTTCGTGTCCTTCTTTAACTTGTAAACCCACTTCAAACCTATGGCCTTTTGGTTCGGAGGTCGGGTCACCAAAGTCCACGTGCCATTGCTCTCGATCGCCTTCATCTCCTCATCCATGGCGTGCGTCCAACTTGTATTTTTGCTCGCCTCTACGAAGTTCGCTGGCTCCTCAACTCCGAGTAAACACAAATCGGAGTACTCAAGTGTAACTGGCTTTGCGTACTTGTAGACTTTCTTGAGGGGCTTGTAGCGACGAGGCCCGGAAGAATCCGTCGTGGCTTGCGAAGGGGGCGACACAAATTGTGTCGGCGTCGATGCACTTGAGGAAGACAGTTGAGTCTCGGGCGTGGTAGATGCCAGGTCGTTGGCATCCTCGTCGTCGGCATAGTCGTCGTGATCATGACCATCATCTTGATTGTCATCATCGCTATGCGCCTCTTTGTCGAGATCTCCGACCGTGCCGTGCGTGTCGTTGTCGCTATCACCTTGCGACCCATGCACGTCGTCGTCGGTGTCGGCACCATGATGATCACTTCCATTGTGGTCACCTTGGTTGGGCGTCTTGCCAACCACCTGGACGTCCTCCCTTGCATCATCATCAGTTGGAAATTCAACTGTGAATATGTTACCGTTTGGAGCATCGTCGGCTGCTGCGCTCCAATTCCATGCTTGGTTTTCTTCAAACACGACGTCACGTGAAATCCGTAGACGCTTGGTTTGTGGATCGTAGAAGCGGTATGCCTTGGTGCCGGAACTCCTCTCGTATCCGATGAACACCATCTTGGTGCTGCGATCGGCAAGCTTTGAGAGATGCGGCTCCGTCGTCTTCACATGCGCCACACACCCAAACGTCCGTAGATGAGACACATTTGGCTTTCGTCCGTAAATTGCTTCATACGGAGTCTTGCCGATCATCGCCTTCATTGGAGCCTGATTGAGAAGATAGACCGCTGTCGAGACAGCTTCTCCCCAAAAAGTCCCCGGTAAGTTCTTGCTCTTGAGTAAACTTCTCGCCATGTCAACGACGGTTCGGTTGCGCCTTTCAACAACACCATTCTGCTGTGGCGTATAAGGTGTCATCAGGAACCTCTTTATGCCAATCTTCTCACAGTAGTCGTTGAACTCGTTTGACGTAAACTCTCCGTCGTGATCTGTCCGTAGAGCGCGAACCTTCAGCTTGTGTTCCATCTCCGTTGCAGCCTTCAGCTTCTTGAACGCTTCAAACGCCTCATCTTTAGATCATAGGAGAACGACCCACATGTATCTCGAGTAGTCATCTACCACAAGGAAGAAGTACTTCTTTCCTCCGTGATTTGCTGGGGTGATAGGGCCACATGGACCACCATGGAGCAGCTCGAGTGCATCACTTGCACGATAGGTAGACTGAGCAGGGAACGGCCTGCGGTGCTGTTTTCCAACCAAGCACCCGTCACATACTCGATCAACATGGTCGATAAGCGGCATCCAAGATACCATCTCCATCTTCGACATCTTCTTCAAGGCGTAGAAGTTAATGTGTCCAAATCTAGCATGCCATAACCACAAATCATCATCACTCTTGGCGAGCCAACACTCCGGTTGAGATTGATCAAGGTTGAGGATATAGAGCCTGTTCCGCGTGCGCTTCACACGCGCTAGCACGTTTAGGAGGTTGTCGAAGATCGTCATCACTCCGTTCTCGATATCCACCTTGCATCCATTCTCGTCAAGTTTCCCGACAGAGATGATGTTGTTTCGAAGCCGTGGGATGTAGTACACTCCGGTGAGTATGCGATGTTCTCCTGTGAGACCCTCAAATAGGACAGAGCCTTGCCCGCAAATCTCCACATTTGAACCATCACCGAACTTGACCGAGCCTTGAACATCATATTCTAGCTCGAGGAACTTCTCCTTGCATCCCGTCATGTGGTTACTGGCACCCGTGTCTAGATACCATGACACGTTCTGGCTTCCGGATAACTTTGGTGTTACTTTTTTCTCATGAAGTAGCACCTTCCGGTTTGATTTTACAACCATCGTTTGGACGAGATCACAAACTTCGGCCATCAGAAGACCTGGACGTTCGTCTTCCTGCTTCGCCAAATTTGCCTTGATCTCCCGCTTGTTAGGCTCCGGACAATCCTTTGCAAAGTGATCCATCTCGTTGCAGTTATAGCACTTGACCTCGGACATATCCAAGTTCCGTGGCTTCCGCTCTTTAGATCGGTCCGCCTTACCACGACCTTGTGGCTTGCCTTTTCCTTTGCCTTTTCCGGTTTGTCCGCCGCTCTTCGCGTTGCTTGAGCCTTCGCCAACGTTGCGCCTTCCTTTGCTACTTGGGGACTCCCAATCTGCGCGCGAGTACATGAGTTGGTCACCACCTCCTCCTTTGCCTTTCCGACAACCACGAGCATTCTCTTCCCATATCCGCAAGCGTCCGATCGCCTCCGTTATGGTCATGTCGTCGATGTCATAAAGTTGCTCGAGCGTGCCAATGATGTACGTGAATTTATCAGTCACCGAACTGAAAAACTTCTCCACAATCTCGGTCTCCTCGAGCTTTGCACCAAGCGCACGGATCTCTCCCACCAATGTAGTCAGACGCATGGCATAGTCGTTCACCGATTCAGTTTCCTCCATCTGCAACTTGTGAAATTGGCGCTTCAGCATTTGTGCCCGAGCCTTGGTGACGCGATCTTCTCCGATCCTCATCTCTTTGAGTGCGTTCCACGCCACTCTTGCTGTCTCGAACTCCGCCAATGTCATCAGCACGGAGTCCGGCACAGACTGGGCTATGGCGGCCATGGCACCTTCGTCGCACTCCTTGTCGACATCGTTGTCCGTGATGGCCTCCCACACTCGAAGGGTTCGGAGAATGATCTTCATCTTCACCGCCCACACGCCGTAGTTGGCGTCGGTGAGCATCGGGTACTGGATGGGGATGTTGCGATGCGCCTGTACGTTGGCGCCGCCTGTTCCGCCACCACTTGTTGCTGACTTGCCACCCTTCTTCACATTGTCGCCTTTCTTGTTCGCTTTGGAACCGCCGTTGCCGGACTTGACCGACTCAGCGTCGCTGTCCGTCATCGTAGATCGTAGATCGTCAAGGCTCTAAATACCAATTGTTGGCTTTAGATCGCTAGATCAATTCACCGGAGGAACAACACTCGTACGTGCAAAGCTAGCAAGCAAGCTAGCAGCTTAATGGATTCCTCCTGAAACAAGTGCACGTACGTCTCGCCTGGTAAAGCTAGCTAGCGATCGACTCGACGGAAACTTGCGAACGAAACTGAACAGAGGCAAACTAATTTGGATGGCTAAAGGCCCGTATCGGGCCTTTGTATTGCTTTTATTTCTAATCGATTACAGGGGGTATACGTGGGTATATATTTTTTTAGAGAAAAGGCAGGAGCCCAACTTTATAAATAAAGCCACCAGGCAGAGTACAACACCAGCACCCGACACCCAAACAGAGTTTAAACACCAAGGAAGTTAAGTAGCATTACAAGGCCACCAGCCTCACATGGCACGCAGGCCAGCATAGAACTAGATACCCCAAAAGAGACGATCAGGAAGCCGTCCTCAAAGATCACCGAAGAAGGGCAGACGCCGTAGATTTCATCTTGGATAGCATGGCGTTGAAAGCCTGGAGGTCCCCCTCTTTAGTCAATAATCTCCACTGCTGCAAAAAACCATTGGCTTTAAATAAGCAATTGACGGGGTTAGCCGGAAAGATACGCTCAATCGAGAACTTATTCCTAGTAGTCCACAACGACCACCCTATCGCAGCCCAGCCAACTAAGAAAACCCTTTTAGATTGTCCAGATAAGAGATTGACACACTCCCTCAGGTCTTCAAAGGAGGTGGGGAACCAGTTAACATGCAGCCAAAGTCTGATGCAGCACCACATAAATTTCGCTAAGGAGCAATGAAAGAAAATATGTTCGGTGTTCTCCAGCGCCCCACATAACACGCATCTATCGGAACCCGGTCCGTTCCTTTTCTTAATCTGGTCAGCCGCCGGAAGCTTACCGCGAACAGCTTGCCAGAGAAAGATCTTAATCTTAGGTGGGATTCGAGCCGACCAGATATCTTTGAACTTGACCGATTGTCCACCAGGGATAAGCTTAGAATAGGCCGATTTAACCGAGAAGCGCCCCGAGGAGGAAAGGGGCCACACCACGGAATCCTCTTCCTCCGAGAGCAAGGGGAAGCAAGCAGTAAGGCGCTGCCAATCTTCCAACTCTACAGGGGAAAGAGAACGACGAAAATCTAAAACCCAACCCTTAGCCGAGAGCTCAAAGATAGAAATCTCAGCATCATCACAGTAAGAAAACAAAGCCGGAAAAGCAGCCGCCAGCGTAGAGTCCCCGACCCACCAATCAAGCCAAAACCGATTGGACTTATCGTTCCTGACAACGAACTTGACAAGGGACCGAAAAATCGGCCGGACTTTAACCAGTTGATGCCAGAATTGAGACCCACCAGAAGCAGGAGCAAACATAGGGCTCGAGGAGGGGAAGTATTTAGCTTTTAGGATCGAGAGCCAGGTCAGAAATTCCTCAAGAGTCATTATCTTCCACCACCATTTGATCAGGAGACATTTATTCATAACTCGCGTATTAATAATGCCAAGGCCCCCTTTGTCCTTGGGGCGACATATAATGTCCCATCTGACCAGCCTATATTTGCGTTTATTATCCGCAGCATTCCAGTAGAAAGCACCCCTATGCTTGTCGGAACCAGAGTGGACCCCATTAGAAAGAAGATAGAAGCCCATCAAGAACATTGGGAGTGAGGAAAGACATGAATTGGTAAGGGCGACCTTGCCCGCTTGCGTATTATATCGACCTTGCCAAGGTAATACTCTGTTGCCAACTTTGGTGACCACCGGGGCGAAATCTTTTGCCAGAAGCTTAAACGGGGAGATGGGAAGGCCTAGATACTTGAGAGGAAAGGAGCCAAGAGAGCAATTCAGAAGGTGGGCCACCCGCTGTGCCTCCAGGTCCGAAACCCCAGTCACGACGACCTCACTCTTGGAAAAATTGATTTTAAGACCTGAAAGCGCTTCAAAGCAAAGCAGAAGGAATTTCAGATTGGTGAGGCTGTTCTCATTGAGCTCCATCAAAATGATAGTGTCGTCCGCATATTGAAGATGAGAGATGCCATGAGGGTAAGGTGAGAGCTCACCGGGGTAATATGTCCGGCCAACGCAGCTCGAGAAAGGATGCGAGATAAAGCATCAGCCACAAAATTAAAAAGCAAAGGAGACGCTGGGTCCCCTTGTCTGAGTCCCCTACCGTTAGCAAAAAACTTGCTAGTTTGACCATTGACAGCCACAGCCGTGTGTCCACCAAAAACCAGCTGCATCAGGCGGTGCATTACAGGCCCCTCAAAGCCCTTAGCCAGAAGAACTTGCCGAAGAAAGTTCCAACTCACCGAATCGTAAGCCTTCTCAAAATCAAGCTTAAGGACCACCGCCTTGGTCCCTCGAACCCGCAGGTCATGGATTATCTCATGTAAACAGAGCACCCCGTCCAAGATGAACCTCCCTTTGATGAAAGCAGACTGGAAAGGGCTAATGGTCCGATGCGCTATGGGAGACAGCCTAGTGGCCATGCCCTTAGCAGGCATCTTGGCAAAGTTGTTGATTAAAGCAATAGGCCTAAACTGTGAGATGAGATCAGCGCCCTTGATTTTAGGGATGAGGGTGAGGACAGCATAGTTAAGTCTAGAAATGTCAACAGTGCCCAGCCAAAACCCTTGAATGACAGCAGAGATGAGGCCTTTTAGTTGGGGCCAGAACTGTCGAAAGAAAGGGATGGAGAAACCATCGGGGCCTGAAGCCGCGTTAGAGTTGGCAGTCCGAATAGTGTCAAAAATTTCCTCTTCAGAGAGGGGAATAAGCAGGAGCTCATTATCAGCGGGCGAAATCCTGTCAAGGGGGGCCCAGAAGCCCAGGGCAAGCGAGAATCCGAGGTCTGGTTTAGCCGCAAGCAGGTTAGAAAAGAATTGTACCACGTGCCGAAGAATGACCGATGGGTCCGAGACCCTAACACCATCAATTATGAGACTATCGATCAGGCATCTACGCCGTCTACCATTCGCAATACGTGGGTATATATAGCATCTAGGACTAGCAATCTAACCTACTCGGTTAGGAGTCCTAATCCTACTACTACTATAGGTGCCTAATCAGAGTCTGACTAGGATACACCACTACATGTCATGTTTATTCCTACAGTGCGTGCGTCCGGCTGTGTTGGTGGCTTGGTGCGTGAGTTGTACTGTGGCCTTGTATAAGCAGCAGCTAGATAACGAAGCCCCGCCACGCGAGGTAGTTCGATCGTCAGCACGGGCGATGCTGACGATAAGATAAGCACCAATTGCTGGCAATTGTACGTAGTACTTTTATTCTGAATTTGCTGGTTCACGCCGTATGTATGAGCCTGCCGAATACGCACCCCACCTGGTACCTGAGCAAAATAGCTCATGCACAGCACAGGTGTACGCTACATGCAAAAACTAATTAACCAAGAGCTATGCTCATGCTCATGTTCATGCATGCACATAAGGGGGACTGAACATGCAGAGCATTCAGATTTCACAAATTTAGGTACAAAGCACACATTTTCGCAAAAAAAAAAGGTAAAAAGCACACAAACAAGAAAACTGACAGTTGAGAGACATAATTTGACTGACGACACATCACACGGGAGTTCAAAAAATAGACTAGTTAACGGCTTATAGCTACAAAATTCACTTGAGGAGAGCTAGAAAAACTACTTTGTTATAACAAAATTGAAGGCACAAACACACACATCTACTAGTTTTTCATTAATATTTTCTGCAAAGGTGACCCACTATTTTTCCACCCAACTTATTTCCTCAGTAAACAAACTCTATCTTTTGCTTCATGACCTGAAGATTGCTGTTTATTTCCTTTTTTCGAACGGCTACCCAAAGTGCTAGATTTTAATAGGAGGAAAAAAAATTCAGGCAAGAGTTTTGCCAAGAAAAAGGCCAAATAACGCGAAAACTGTACACCATAAAAGAGCTCACGAAAATCCTATTTTTGTGGCCCAACACAACAATACTGTTCCTGTTCCTAAATGCTGTAAATGTGAAAATGGATTTTGCTCTAATGTCCGTTTGTTTCGTGTTAGAATCCCTCTCCATAAATTGCATGCACTGCCCTCTTCTATCTGGAAGAAAAGTTACTAACTCTATCTAACCTACTTTTGCTTCTGTTTCTAAAGTCTTTTCTGTTGAATTTTATGATCCAGCTCTGCGTGTTGCGTAGCAAACCGCAATGCAGGGTCATGAGCAGGTAAACATTGGCTACCTGGATTACTATGTTTGCTGTTGCAAATTCACTCAGCAACAAAAGGAGCCAGCAGCTCAACAACTATAGTAGCTGAAAACCTAAAGCCTCAAAATTACCAGATACATTACTTCTTAATGCTTCAGACTTGTTTCTTCTTAGTGCTATTAGCTTCTTGCTCGCTAGTGGATGCATTTTGATTGGTAGTTGGTACCATTGTCAAAATGAAAAAAATATTCAAAGTGGTTCTGGAATGCAACCTACAAATAACTTGTGGGGGCACCTTTTGCTACTTACGTATAGGGGGGGCTGTAGCTGATCTTTTGTTGCCACTTCTGATCATGGTAGTCTTCTAGCTTTGAGCATCAGTCTAAACCTAGACGAGAGAATTAAGCACGAACATATTCATCTGTTGTGAAAAGCTAAGTTTTTCAGTTTAAACCTTGTTTCCGGGCTGAGTAGTTTGTGCTGTGTTTTCATCAGACATGGTGCATTCAGCTTTGCCAACTGCTATCCTCTTCCCCTTCGACAGTTCAGGCCCTTTCCTTGACTCAGATTGATCCCTCTGCTGTTCCCTTGGCCGCACTGAGACATTTGGACACATGCAAGAGGTGTGATTGAACAAAATGAAAACGAGTTACTTGCGATTGGTCGACACTTTTTTCTGGTAGATTGTGCAGAATATAGTAAGAACATATTTTACACTTGCTGGCATCAGTTGGTTTGTATGAAAACTGAAATAGATTTTTCTTCAGTACTCCAATAATGATAGCTCCACAAGCAGAAGCATCGATCTAATTTACCAAAAAAATGTCAGTTTAGTCTAAGCTCGGACCTTCTTTTCCCATTTCAATGAGTGAGATTGTACTTCTTTTGGATTGGTGGACACAGGAAAGCTTTTAGTTAAGTTGCAGTTAAACTTAAATATTTGGAAGAATTTTGAAAAATAGTTCTTCTGAAAAAAGGTTCGCAGGTACGAAAAATACTTCTCAGAATTTTAAAATGTTCACGAAGATTTGAAAAAAGTTTGCAGATTTAGAAAATTTCCCGTATTTATAAGATGTTCACAAATTTTAATATGTTAGCGAATTTGAAGACAAGTTCACTAATCTCGAATGGTTCACGAAAATGAAAACAATTCATTATTTGAAATGAATAAAAGAAGAGAAAAGAGAAAGAAAAATTAAATAAAAAGAAGGAAAAATAAAAAAGAAAGAAAAATAAAAAGTAGAACGAAAAAGAAATGGGAAAAAAATAAAAACATGAAAAACAATCAAAACCGAACAGCAAAAGCGCTGAAAAATGAACCCACAGATAACCCAGTCCAAAAACCGGCAGGAGGAGAGATATTGGGCCACAGCGCACTTAGAGCA
>NC_041391.1:228676906-228691512 GCF_002162155.2 Triticum dicoccoides
ATACAATCGGAGCTGGGGGCGGTTGGGCATCCAGCTGTCGCCCCCAGGCGCCGATATTGGCCCAGTTTTCGCCCACTTTCGGCGAATAAAGGCCCCATATGGGTGAGAATCGGCCCATATTCGACGTGGTTCGTCGTGGCTCGACGTTCAATTATCAACATAAATATTTTTTTATCACATAGTTGATCACAGAAAATCAAAAGTTCAACAAAATAGTGCAACAACAAATAGTTCAATACAAATTAAGTGTTTCTACAAATAAAAATTCATCGCACGTCGAGCTAGGCGTCGCCCTTAATCCTCCATAGGTGCTCCACCAGATCCTACAGCAGTTGATGATGCAGCTGTGGGTCTCGGATCTCCTAACGCATACTGAGGTAGGCAGTCCAGGTTGCCGGTAGCTGGCGATCAACTTCCGCTAGAGGACCCTGCCTGTAGTATGGTTCAGTGTCAAAACACTGGCTCTTCCTGCTCGCTCTCGATGATCATGTTGTGCAAGATGACATAGCAAGTCATGATCTCTCACATTTGATCTTTAGACCAGGTCTGAGCAAGGTACCGGACAACAGCAAATCGAGATTGGAGCACACCAAATGTCTGCTCGACATCCTTCCTGCAAGCCTCCTGCACCTTGGCAAATTGGGACTTCTTGCCTCCTGGCATAGCGTTTGAGATAGTCTTCACAAATGTAGACCATCTCGGATAGATGCCATCAGCTAATTAGTACCCCTTGTTGTAGTGCCGCCCATTGACCTCGAAGTTCATGGGAGGAAAATGACCTTCAACAACCTTGGCAAAGATAGGGAAGCACTGCAGCACGTTGATGTCATTGTGAGTTCCTGGCATACAAAAGAAAGAGTGCCAAATCGAGAGGTCTTGTGTGGCCACCGCCTCGGACCACACTGCAACCGGCTTTGGCACCTTTGTACATCCCTTGCCAAGCAAATGGGCAGTTCTTCCATTTCCAATCCATGCAGTCGATGCTTCCAAGCATCCCAGGAAATCCTCTTGCTGCATTTTGTGCTAGGATCCGAGCAGTGTCTTTCCGCATTGGGTGTTCGCAAGTATTGCGGTCCAAACACTGCCACCACTGCCCGACAGAACTTGTAGGAACACTCAATGGTGGTGGACTCGGCCATGCGCCCATAGTCGTCGAGTGAATCACCGGGAGCTCCATATGCAAGCATCCTCATCGCTTTCATGCACTTCTGAATCGAGGTGAATCCAAGTTTGCCGGTGCAATCCATCTTGCACTTGAAGTAGCTGTCAAACTCCCGGATGGAATTCACAATCCTGAGGAAGAGCTTTCGGCTCATCCGATAACGGCGCCGAAATGTTTTGTCGCGGTGCAGTGGAGCATCGGCGAAGTAGTCGAAATAGATCATGCAGTAGCCTTCGAGACGATGTCGGTTCTTTGCTTTCATCTGCCCTGGCCCCGAGCCACCTTGCCGCGGCTTTTCATTGCTTGCCAGCAGCTGGGCGAGGGCGGCGAGCACCATGAGATGTTCCTCTTCCTGGACGTCGGCCTCGGCTTCCTCCTCAAGCACCGCGGCGAGCGCTTCCTCATAGTCCGAGTCCATCGCCGAGGCAGGCAAATCGCCGAACACCTTGCGGGCGCGGTGGACGCGCTGCTAAACTGCCCCTCCGCGGCCGGAAACGGCGGAAAAAATGCCCAGCTGCTGGTGGAGGGGCTGCCTCGGTGAAACCTCTGCTCTTTTTCCGGCGAGGATTGGCTATCTAGCGATGGCGGGCGGTGGGCGGCGCCGGGATACAGCTGTTGGCGACCGAGCGCACGAGGGGTGGGAGGCGAGTCGGGGAAGAAAGATTTGACTTTTTGCCTGACGGTGTGGGCCAGCCGTGCTTTTCCCTTGCGCCGGAGCCCCCGAGCGCCCCCCAGTGCGCCGGGTTCGGCGTGCGATCGCGGGCCCAAAAACGGGCCGAACTGGCGGATTTCCGCGTCCTGGGGGCGCGACTGGTCACCATGTGCGTTCGGTTTATTCGGTTTACATGGTTCGGTTTATACGGTTTTTCGGTTCATATGGTATTAATACTTCGGTAAATACGATATGAAAATAAAATACGGTTCGGTTTCGGTATATACCAAACTATTTCGGTATGGTTTCGGAAGGTGGTGTGAATTTGAAAATGATGTAATAATAATTTGCAAATTTATGACTCAAAACACATACTATTTTACACAAATAATATATGACTATATATAAGTATATATGCATGAATTGACTATGTGTTGATGGTTATGGACGTGCTTAGCATTTTCAAAAGAGAAAAATGAGTATGTTACAAGAAAAAATTACATACTTAGTAGTGAATTTGACTCATGTACAAGAAAACGACAACTTGTATGGTTGTTCATCTCAAGAATATAAATTTATTTTTTACTTCGGTTTATTCGGTTAAACGTTCGGTTTTTCGGTATATACCATAAAAACCAAAGTTCAAATTGGTATGAAAATTTCATACCGTACCGAAACCAGAAACCATAAAAACCATAAAATCGGTTCGGTTCGGTTTATTTTCGGAATGGTTTTTTGGTTCGGTTTTCAAATGCACAGAGTGAGCGACTGGGACGTTTTTTCTGTGCCGGCGCCGAAAAAGTCCCCTGGGGGGTCTGTTGGGGCACGTCTGGAGATGCTCCCTGTACCATTTAGCACGTGGCGAGTTCAATGTCTCAAAAAAAACATGGCGAGTTCAATTCCTTGCTTGGTCATCCTTTTTTTTTTGGATTCCCACGTGGCGTGTTGCAAAAAGAAACAACTCAGAGGGCGTTTGTTTTCAGGGATTTATTGGTTTAGGGACTTAAAAAAGTTCCTATAAGTTCCATCTAAACCAAACAGGAGGGATTGACTTAAAGTGGACATTTGGGACTTATGAAATAAGACTCTCAAGGAGACTCTTATAGGGACTTATAGTTGTAATATGGTCTTATAGGAACTTATAAGTCCCAGGAACCAAACAGGTAGGGATTTTTTTGGGACTTGGGACTTATAAGTTGGGACTAAAAAAAGTCCTAAGACTTATGAACCAAACAGGGCCTCATATTGTGCCCAGGGTCCGACCAAGTCGCTTCAACCCCTCTGCGCCGCGCCCCTTTGTCCGGCCTGCTGCAAAGACAGAGCATGCACTCGCCCTAGGGTAACCTCTAGTTTGGTTATTGTTGTTTTTCTTTTGTTTATATATTGGAAATATTTTATTCTTACAAAATATATTGGAAATACTCTAAATGATTGTACATCAGAAATTAATTTACTAAAAAAATTTAAAAGCGTTCATCACACATTTAAAAACGGTTCATGTCAGCATAACTTTTAGAAAATGTTGATACCACTCAAAAACTATAACGTGACAAAAAAAATGTTAATGATATTTATATAAAGGTGTTTACACAATGTAATATAAAGTTCATCACATTTAAAATAATTATACAATGTAAAAAAATATACTTATAATTTTGGAAAAAGGTTCCTGCCATTCAAAATAATGTCCATGACATTTATGTTCGCATAATTTAAAAATATATCCGTGATATTTAAGAAAACACAATGTAAGATAATGTTGACCTAGTTTAAAAAACTGTTTCCTACAACTTAAAAAGATAAATGGTTATATAAAAAAAATCTTTTGCATGTTTTCACAAAAACAAAATCAAACATATATTTGTAAACAATGCTCATAATATATAGAAAAAATGTTGAACGTGTATCAAACAATATTCCGCGTGTACGCGAAAAATGTACAACTTATACTAAAAAATAGACATGTATTTAAAAACAAAAAAACAAATAGATTCAAACAAATTTACTTACCTTTTGAACCAATTCTACTTTAATTTACTTACCAAACTTCTGATCACGGGCATAATTTGATAAACATCTATTTACACAAATCACATTATTATTATTATTATTATTATTATTATTATTATTATTATTATTATTATTATTATTATTATTATTATTATGCGATCTGAAAAGAGTTTTATTCCATCATAATAGGATTACAATCGAGAGGCAAAATATTCTGTACACATGATGGTGTGCTACGTAGCCATAAAGTAGTACTACTTTCTACTCGACTATACGACACCAACTGATTTGCCAGCCTATTTTGCTCACGCTTGATTTTCATGGGAATAAACTGTCTCCCGTTCATAAGGAACTTCATCTTTGCCACCAAATGACCATATGCCGATCTCAAGAGGCCTTCCCTAGACAATATTATGGACAGGTAAATCACAAGCTAATGTAATATAATATTTATATCACGTTGCTACGCACGGGCAATGTTCTAGTACTACTAGAAAGAGGTCAGTCGCTTGTTTATATGGGTCATGCAGCCATGGTATTGGGCCTAATCTAAGCCGACTTGCAGCGCATGCCGGCTGAACGCGACGAACGGCATACGCATCGCGGATTCCTATATGGCGCATAGGGCGCCGCCGATCGACCTGGCGCGCGCCCCTGGCAAGCTAGGCGTTCGTGTGGGCCGGCCCATATCCCTTTTATTTTCCTTTTCGTCTTTTCTTTACTTCTCTTTTTTATTTTCTGTTCCCTTTTTTTCTTTTTTTATTCCTTTTACTTTTTGTTTTATTTCCAAATTCGAGAACATTTTTTTGTATAAAATTCAAAAAATGTTCGTCCATATATAAAAATGCTCAAGGACTCAAAAATTGTTCAATTTTTTTTGTTCATCGGATTAAAAAAATATTCATCACAATTCAAAATTTGTTCATTGAATTCAAAAAAATCATCAAATTCGAAATGTTTTCATCGACTTAAAAAATTATTCACCAAATTAAAAAATTGTTCATCGATTTCAACATTTTTAATCATCAATTTACAAAAATGTTCACCAAATTAAAAAATTATTCGTATATTTCAAATTTTGTTCATCAAATTCAAAAATTCTTTAACGTGTTCAAAATTTGTTCATCCATTGTTTTAAAAAAAAATCTTGAATACAAATTTTGTTCATGAAGTTTGAAAAATGTCCATTGTATTCAAATTTTGTTCATCAAATATTATAAATGTTCATCATTATTAAAAAATGCTTATATAAATTTTTAGTCAATAATAAATAAATTTCCATTATAATTCAGAAATTGTTCATTATTTTGAATTTTGGAACTTTTCTAAAAATAAAAAAAGAATTAAGAAAACTGGGGCGTTCAGCCCGCTCATGGGCCGGCCCACTAGGGGCGCACGGAGGGGAGGGGTGCGCGCTGGCCTGTTCGCCAGCGCGTTATGCGCCATATAGGAGCACTCATACATGGAGACAGTCATGAGATGTGTCACATCAGTGTCTTTTGCTGTGATGTTTAATGGTGGGAAGCTTGACGAGTTCAAGCCATCACGAGGTATCCGGCAGGGGGACCCAATCTCCCCATATCTTTTTTTTACTAGCAGGTGAGGGCTTGTCATGTCTACTCAAATCCCTCAACCCCGATGATAGCATCCCAGGAATTCAAGTGGCTCCAAATGCTCCCCAGGTGAATCATCTCCTATTGGCGGATGATAGTTTATTGTTCTTTCACGCTACCCCAGGGTGGATTTGCTTTTGCAGAGGTACTGTGCAGCTTCTGGACAGCGCATAAACAGGGAGAAATCCTCTATCTTCTTTAGCAAGGGCTGCACTGAGAACTTGAGGGAAGAGATCAAAGTGGTGCTTGATGTTCAGAATGAGAAATTGTCCGAAAAAATATCTTGGGCTTCCTTCTAATGTGGGGCGAGCTAAGGAGTGCTCCTTCAAATTCCTTAAGGATAAAATCTGGAAACAAGTGCAGGGATGGATGGAAAAAACTCTTTCAGTGGGGGGTAAGGAGGTTCTTATTAAGTCGGTGGCCCAAGCTATCCCCACATATTCTATGGCATGTTTCAAACTGCCACGGGGTTTGTGCCAACATATAAACGGCCTGCTTCGGAAATTCTAGTGGGGTTCTAAAAAGGGAGAAAGGAAGACAGCCTGGGTGTCGTGGGAGGTCATGTCACAGCCGAAGTTTATGGGCGGGATGGGCTTCCGTGATATTGAGCTTTTTAATCTTGCGCTCTTGGCTCGTCAGGCGTGGCGACTCCTGCAAGAACCTGAGTCCTTGAGCGCCCGGATTTTGAAGGTTGTGTACTATCCTACTTGCACGGTTTTGGAGGCGGAAGTGGGCAAGTACTCGTCGCAAGTTTGGCGGTCAATTATTGAAGGCAGGGACACCTTGAAGCTTGGTATACTAAAGAGAATTGGAACAGGAGAAGATACAGATATTTGGCACGACAACTGGATCGCCCGGGACTTCAAGCTCCGGCCAGTGTGTGCCAAGACAAATAACCCGCCGGTTAAGGTGTCCGAGCTAATCGATCAAACTACACTAGCGTGGAATAGCAACTTGCTGGATACTCACTTCTATGCGATGGACAAGGAAGCAATTCAGAATATACCTATCAGTTCGAGGGCACAAGCTGACTTCTGGGCATGGCACTATGAGAAGAAAGGGGTGTTTACGATGAGGTCGGCGTACCGCTTATTAGCAGCAACAAAACAACAACGTACTGACTGGTTAGAGCATAAAACAGGACACTCTGATGTGGGGGCTGTTCACAAGTCATGGTCCAAGATTTGGAAGGCACAAGTACCATCTAAAATCCGCGTTTTTGCTTGGCGCCTAGCTAAGACGTCATTGCCAACAGGGAACACCCGGAAGGAGACATCCATGGCGGACACGCCCGAGTGCTCGATTTGCCATGCGGCCGTTGATAACTGGAGACACTCACTTCTCGAATGTCATATGGCCAAGTGTGTCTGGGCGCTTGCGGACGAGGAGGTAACAGAAGTGATCATTTCAAACAGGTCCGAAGATGCTAAGTTATGGCTGTTTTGGCTAATGAATACCCTACCTACGGTGGAACTTACCCGAGTTCTGGTGACTATGTGGGCTATTTGATGGGCCCGAAGGCGATCCATACATGATGATCAATTCCAGAGTCCTATGAGTACTCACTGCTTTGTCACTAAATTTTTGGAGGAGCTGGAGATGACAGCAGATCAGCGCCCCAACGCCCAAGGATACGCTCAGGGACTTGCATGTGAATCCCCAAGAAGCACAGGGGGCTAGAACTAGTGCGCATGCTAATCCTGCACCTGCAACTGAATGTGGATGGCGGCATATCTAGGGGGGGGGGGGCGATCGAGGGGCTGCAACTGTTATATGCCGAGACAAGACTGGCCAGTACTTGGGGGCTTCGGCGATGGTTTTCGACGGTCTCGTCGACCCGATGACTATTGAAGCCCGAGCGTGCAGCGAAGCACTGGCGCTAGCATCAGACCTAAACCTCCGGTCGATCTGTGTGGCGTCGGACTACGCGGAGGTGGTGGCAAATCTGGAGTCTAGAGGTCTGTGCCGCTACTCTATGATTCTTGAGGAGTTCATAGCACAAAGAGTTTCTTCTGATGTTATTCAAGTAGTTCATGAGAGGATTCATAATGCCGAGGCTCATTCGTTGGCCAAAGCGGCCTCCTCTCTCCCTTCTGGGCGCCACTTGTGGCTAGATGTTTTGCCCAATATCATCTATATTCCGTCGAATCTTGATAGTTAATAAAGTTTTACAGATGCTAAAAAAACGCATCGCTCTATGTGTTTCTTAAATTGTCTCAAAAAAATGTGTTTCTCAACAAAAAAACGCATCGCCCTATGTAAAAAAAAAGGCATACGCATCGCTCTTATCTCAAAAGAGGAAAAAAAAGCATACACATCGCTCCAAGATGAGGCTTTGCAACTCGAGTCCTCCTCAATGTAGGTGACGCAGTGCTTGACATGCACGCTTCCCTCTTTGAATACGACTCCACCTCAGCGACCTTCCTCTGGATATAAGCCTAGGGGCGGCCCTTCAGGGCACTCGCAGCACCCTCGCCGATCGAGCCCTCGTCTCGTTCCTCCTCGCAAGATTCAGCACGCCCGCTCTCATGGCGCAATGCTCTTCCTCGGCGTTGCACGACCAGATCCGTCGTGATCTCGAGCGCCGCAGGAAGATCGTCAACGCGGCCAAGGAGAGAGTTGCAAGGAAGTCCTTCACGTCGCCCTCGACGTCGCCACGCCAATCGGCGCTGATCTCTTCCATGTCAACCGGCGCTGTTACCATGAACCGGGCCAATGCTACGAAGGAAGGGGTAGCAAAGAGACGCTCTGCTCCAGCACCACCGCCGCGGCCGCACCGACCCGCGCTCATCCCGTTCGCCAGAATTGCCACAATCAATGCTGCCGGCAAGAAGATTGATTACTTGGACCTGGGAGAAGCTCCGACGAGGTCCCTTGTCCCGCGGGCGATGAGGACCCTGACCTCGTCCACCATGAAGGTTTCCGGCGTAGCGAGCGGCAGAATTCCCGACAAGTCCTCCGCTCCTCCGTCAGCATGCCGATCCGCGCTGATCTCTTCCATGTCAAACGGCCCTGGCGCCGTCCATCCGGCAAACGCTACCAAGGAAGCGGTGGGAAAGTGCTCCGCCGCCGCACCAATCCGTCGGAACGACCAATGCTGCCGGCAAGAAGATCCCTTACTGTTAGACTGTATATACGTAGCCTCTGTATATCTGTATTGTAACGTTGTATTGTACCCCTTGGGTACCTCTATATAATGAGATAGCCACACTCCGGGTTAGGGGTGTCGTGCAGTTCCCAAAATACTTTGTTCTACATGGTATCAGTTTAGGTCACGATCACGATGTCTTCCGCTGCTCCCGCCGCCGCCGCCGTCGCGCTGACCTCCGTCGCTGCGGCCGCCGTCGCGCCGGTTCTTGCCCCTTCGTTGCCGTTCCTCGCCTCCGGGCCTCTCGCGGCGGCCTATGGGGCCCCGCTGCCGCCTGGGTCCCCGATCCAATCTCGCCCGCATGGCGAGCCCTCGGGTGACCTAGCCCCGATCGCGGCCGATGCTGCCGCGCCGCCGTCCTACACCGCTGCACCACCACCGCTCTACGGCGCCGCCGCGCCACCGTCTTATGGCGCTGCCGCGCCCTCGCCCTACGGCTACTACCCGTATGGCGCTCCTCCGATGGCTCCTAGTGCTCCGCCGCTGCCGCCGTCCTCATGGCTGGCGTTTGGTGCGCCGTCTCTACATCAACCCCCGGCGGCGCCACCGAGCCACCCCTATGGGTCATCGCCGTCGCCTCCCCAGCAACCTTACACGGGCTACCCAGCGCCGCATGGGGCTGCGGCCTCCTACGCAGGGGGGCGGCTACCTCGCTGCAGCCATCCTACGGGGTTGCGGCCGCGCCACAGCAGCAGCCTCCCGGGGCCGCGGTCGTCTCGCCCTATGGGGCTCATGCCGCTGGTCCTCCCGGGTTCCCTGCACTGTATTCGGTGCCTGCTGCTCATGCCGACCCGGTCGCCGCGCCGTCGCCGTTCTACTTTTCACATCTGCTACCAGTGAAGCTTGCGCCGGATAATTACTTGTCCTGGCGCGCTCAGGTGTTGCCTCTTCTGTGGAGCCGCTACTTGGAGGGATATGTTGACGGGTCCATACCGTGTCCACCTCCCCACCACCTGGCATACCACACCTGGGTGGCTCAGGATCATGCCATCCTCTCCGCCATCCAGTCCTCGCTCATCCCAAGCGTCTCGTCGTTGGTCATCTTCGCCGCTACATCCCGGGAGGCGTGGGCGGCGCTTCACACGAGCTTTGCCTCTCAGTCTCAGGCGCGTGCTCACTCTATCCGCACCGAGTTGGGAGAGACGAAGCTTGGTGACCTCAGCATCACTGACTACTTCAACAAGATGCGGGGTCTCGCCGACACGTTGGCCTCCGTTGGCCAGTCACTACAGGATGAGGAGTTCACCACCTTAGTACTGAATGGACTTGATGATGATTATGACAATCTCATTGAGAACGTTCACGGTCGCGATGACCCGCTACCACCTCGTGAGCTCTATGCCCGTCTGCTTGGCCGCGAGCAGCGCATTAAGGCGCGTCGAGCCTCTCCCAGTTTCGCCTCCGCCAATGCCGCAACTCGCGGCAAGCCTCAGCGGTCATCATCGTCAGGAGGCAAACCGGCGTTGCCTTCATCACCAGCTTCGAGGGGCAGCGCTCCGACCATCACCGGTGGTAACCGGCCAGTGGCGTGTTGTTCCTCTTGTGGTGCCCAACAGGCTTGCCAGTTGTGTGGCTTGGAGCGCCACATTGCTTCCCGCTGTCATCGTTGCTACAAGCAGGATTTTTTGAGCCTCAGCAACAACGGCAAGGGGAACGACAAGCAGGCCGCCGC
Organism: Triticum dicoccoides; assembly: GCF_002162155.2. Taxonomy (NCBI): domain Eukaryota; kingdom Viridiplantae; phylum Streptophyta; class Magnoliopsida; order Poales; family Poaceae; genus Triticum; species Triticum dicoccoides. Next base: position 228,687,164 of record NC_041391.1, read on the forward strand.
TGCCGTGATGAGTCACGATCATGGTCGTACTCCGTCATACTCCGTTGATCCTGCATGGTACATGGACACTGGAGCTACCAATCACCTCACCGGTGAGATGGGTAAGCTCTTTACTCAGGAGCCATATCGCGGTCATGATCAGGTGCACACCGCTAGTGGAGCAGGTATGCGCATCTCCCATGTTGGTCAGGCTTCTCTCCTTGCACACAACTTTCGCACATTGCATCTATCTAATGTTCTTCGTGTTCCTTCTGCCACACGTAGTTTGTTGTCCATTCCTCAACTTACCCGTGATAATAATGTCCTTGCTGAGTTTCACCCTTTTCGTTTCTTTATCAAGGATCGGGACACGAGGGCCGTTCTGCTTAGCAGTCGTCTTCGCCATGGCCTGTATGCACTTGATGCGCCGCGCTCATCTGTCACGTCGTCCTCTCCTCAGGTGTTCAGTGGTGTTCGTGTGTCGCCTACACACTGGCATGCTCGTCTTGGTCACCCGGCGGCTCCCATAGTTCGACATGTTTTGCATCGTCATGATCTACCAGTTGTGTCCAACAAAACTGCTGAAACTATTTGTGATGCCTGTCAGCAGGGCAAGAGTCATCAGCTTGCGTTTTCAGAGTCTAGTCGTGTTGTGAAACATCCTCTTGAGCTTGTGTTTTCTGATGTATGGGGTCATGCCCAGACATCTGTTAGTGGTCACAATTATTATGTCAGTTTCATTGATGCTTACAGTCGCTTCACTTGGTTATATCTTATTAAGCGAAAGTCTGATGTGTTTGATGTCTTCATTCAGTTTCAAGCACACATTGAGCGCCTTCTTAAGCAGAAAATCATCCATGTCCAATCCGACTGGGGGGGGGGTGAATACCACAACCTCAACTCGTTTTTTAATAATCTTGGGATCTCGCACCGCGTGTCATGCCCTCACACACATTAGCAGAATGGTGCTGCTGAGCGTAAGCATCGTCATCTTGTTGAAACTGGCTTAACCTTGCTAGCTCATGCCTCCGTCCCGTTTCAGTTCTGGAGTGATGCTTTCTCTATAGCTTGTTATTTTATAAACAGGCTCCCCTCGAGGCTTCTGAAAATGCAAACCCCGCTTGAGCTCCTGCTTAATGAGACTCCGGACTACACTTTCTTCAAAGTGTTTGGGTGTGCCTGCTGGCCTCACCTCCGTCCATACAACAAGCGCAAGCTAGAGTTTAGGTCTAAGAAGTGTGTCTTTATCGGGTACAGTTCTCTTCACAAAGGGTACAAGTGCCTACATGTTCCTACCAACCGCGTCTACATCTCTTGTGACGTTGTGTTTGACGAAAATGTATTTCCCTTTCGTGCACTTCTGACTGACCTTACCACTTCCACTTCCACACCACCAGTGCTTGTGTCTACACCTACGCCTGATCAGTTTGTGGATGTTGCATATGCCCCTGCGTTGCTTCCTAATCATGCTGCAGGTATTGGATGCGGTGCTCGGCTCGAGCTCCTTGATGAACAGGTCGCGGATGATCCTCCTGGTCAGGACGTGCATGTGCCATGCATAACGGGGGGCACCCGCCAACCCGTTCTCCAGTCGCCCGAGGCGGTCAGCCCGACTGGCTCGCCCACGCCAGCGCCCACGCCAGCGCCAGCGGCCTCCTCTGGCTTGCGGGCCCTGCCTGCGCCGGCGGGTGCCTCGCCTGACTCGCGGGACCCGGCCACCCCAGTGGCCGCCTCGCCCGACTCGCGGGCCTCGTCCACACCAGCGGCCGTCTCGCCTGGCTCGCCTGGCTCGCGGGCGTCACCAGCCCTGCGTGGCTCGCCTGGGCCACTGGCGGGTGCGTCCCCTGGGCCGGCTGCTGCTGCCGCTAGCCCAGCGGCCCCGTCGCCTGCTCCGGCCACTGGGGAGCCCGACTCGCCGGACTCGGCTCCGGCCTCGTCCACGACCTCTGCTGCACCATCTTTGCCGGCAGATTCTGCTGTCACACTTCGACCGCGCACACGGAGCCAGTCTGGTGTGTTTCGCCCGAAGGAGTGGACAGATGGCACGGTTGCGTGGCTTGCTGCGTGCATGGCTCATACTGCTGGCGATCCTACTGCAGAGCCTCGTCACTTTCAGGCTGTGTTGAGTATTCCTCATTGGCGTGCTGCAATGGAACAAGAGTTTCATGCCCTCCAACAGAATGATACTTGGCGTCTTGTTCCTCCAAAGTCTGGCATCAACATCATTGATTCCAAGTGGGTTTTCAAGGTCAAGCGCCATGCTGATGGTTCCATTGAGCGTTACAAGGCACGGTTAGTCGCTAAGGGCTTCAAACAGAGGTATGGTCTTGATTATGAAGACACGTTCAGTCCAGTTATCAAGCCTACTACCATTCGGTTACTACTATCTCTTGCGGTTACTCGTGGATGGTTCCTTCGTCAGCTTGATGTGCAGAACGCTTTTCTCCATGGCATTCTGGAGGAGGAGGTTTATATGCGTCAGCTGCCTGGTTTTGTTGATCCGACACGACCTCACCATCTCTGTCGTCTGGTCAAGGCGCTGTATGGACTGAAATAGGCTCCTCGTGCATGGCATGCTCGCCTTGGATCTGTTCTTCGGGATCTTGGGTTTACTCCCTCCACTGCTGATACGTCACTGTTCCTCCTCCAGCGCCCTGAGGTTACGATGTATATCCTGGTTTATGTTGATGATATCATCCTTGTCAGTTCTTCGGCTGCTGCTGCTGATCGCCTTGTGGTTGCTCTTCGTGATGATTTTGCTGTCAAGGATTTGGGTGCTCTTCACTTTTTCCTTGGTCTTGAGGTTTCACGGTCCTCTGCGGGTTTGACTCTCACTCAGAAGAAGTACTCCTTGGACTTGTTGCGTCGTGCTGGAATGCTCAAATGCAAACCTATTTCCACTCCGATGTCTGCTATTGATCGGTTGTCTGCCCTTGATGGTGACTCTCTCTCGTCTGATGATGCTACTGAGTATCGCAGTATCGTTGGTGGTCTGCAATATCTCACTATTACCAAGCCTGATATCTCCTATGCAGTTAACCATGTCTGTCAGTTTTTGCATGCACCCAGGACGTCTCACTGGTCAGCTGTGAAGCGTATTTTGCGCTATGTCAGTATTACTGCTGCCTATGGTCTGCATCTTCAGTCTGCACCGTTGTATGAGCTCTCGGCCTTCTCTGATGCCGACTGGGCTGGTAGTCCGGATGACAGGCGATCCACGGGGGGTTATGCGGTATTTCTGGGTCCTAACTTGATCGCCTGGAATGCCCGCAAGCAAGCAACTGTGTCTCGCAGTAGTACTGAGGCTGAATACAAAGTCGTTGCTGATGCAACTGCTGAGATCATATGGGTACAGTCTCTGTTGAGAGAGTTGCGTGTTCCTCAAGCTCGTCCTCCAGTTCTGTGGTGTGACAACATTGGTGCTACATATCTTTCTTCTAATCCAGTGTTTCATGCGAGGACAAAACACATTGAGGTGGATTATCACTTTGTTCGGGAACGTGTTGCACAGAAGCTACTCTGCATCAAGTTCATCTCATCAAAGGATCAACTTGCTGACATCTTCATGAAGCCTCTACCACAACCACAGTTTGTAGGCTATAGGCGCAATCTTAACTTGCTTTGTACTTCAGGACATAGTTAAGATTGAGGGAGGGTGTTAGACTGTATATACGTAGCCTCTGTATATCTGTATTGTAACGTTGTATTGTACCCCTTGGGTACCTCTATATAATGAGATAGCCACACCCCGGGTTAGGGGTGTCGTGCAGTTCCCAAAATACTTTGTTCTACATGTAAAACAAATATTTTGGTGGACTGCTCGACACCTCAAGGGGGTGCGGCTATCTCATTATATATAAGTACCAAAGGGTACAATATATAAGGTGTATATACAAGTCTACATATACACAAGTCTACGTACATATACATTCTAACACCCTCCCTCAATCTTAACTGTGACCTGAAGTACAAACTAAGTTAAGATTGCGCCTACAGCCTACAAACTGTGGTTGAGGAAGAGGCTTCGTGAAGATGTCAGCAAGTTGATCCTTTGATGAGATGAACTTGATGCTAAGTAGCTTCTGTGCAACTCGTTCTCGAACGAAGTGATAGTCAACCTCAATATGTTTCGTCCGAGCATGAAACACAAGATTAGACGACAAGTATGTAGCACCAATGTTGTCACACCAAAGTACTGGAGGATGAGCTGAAGAGATTCTCAACTCACGCAACAAGGACTGAATCCAAATGATCTCAGCCGTCGCATCAGCCACTGCTTTGTACTCAGCTTCCGTGCTGCTGCGAGACACCGTAGCCTGCTTACGAGCATTCCAAGCAACCAAGTTAGAACCAAGAAACACTGCATACCC